>NW_024869318.1:0-19145 GCF_013358625.1 Macadamia integrifolia | reverse complement strand
CTCTCTCTCTCTCTCTCTCTCTCTCTCTCTCTCTCTCTCTCTCTCTCTCTCTCTCTCTCTCTCTTTTCTTACTTTATGCTTAAGGCTTTTTTATAAGAAATGTCTACGATTTTATTAGGAAAGCCTTCATTTGTTAGTTAGTTAAGGTTGTTTTGTCAGTTAGGTCTTATCCACTTAATTAATTAATTATACATGTGGATAATATGTATATAAATATATGTATTATTATTAATTAAATAAATCAACATTAGGTTTGATATTAAAATGAAAAGACAAACTATGATTCAGTGGTTAAATGGTGAATCAGGGTTCAGGGATAAAATGATAATTTTTCAAGGCAAAAAACCCTAAAGTTATTCTATAATGTAGTTACATCTAATGGATGATTTTTAGCACTTACAACTACTGATGCACCCTCAATAGTCTGGTAGCCCCACTTTATATCATCCTGACCCTACAATAGTCAAAAGACAAAAATACCCCTCAGTCAAATTTCAGGGTGTTACAATTCTCCCCTTCTAATAACAAATTTCATTCTCAAAATTTACATACCTAGATCACTGAATAAACGTGGGTACTTCATTCCCATTTCGTCCTCTTTCTCCCAAGAGCATTCTTTGATATTGTGGTTGCCCTCGAGAACTTTCATGTAAGAGATGGTACAATTTCGTAAAACTTGGTCTTTATAATCCAGGATTTGATCAAGTACTTCTTCATAGGAGTCCGCCTTTAGTTACAACGATTCATAGCTCAAAAAGTGAGATGGATCTACCACGTACCTTCTGAGTAACACAACATTAAAGACATTGTGCACTCCTACTAAGGATGGGGGTAATGCTAATCTATAAACATCTAATCCAACTCTGTGGACCTATGAATCTGGGGCTAAGCTTTCTTGTAGAGCCTTGCTCTTTAAACCCGATTTCTTAACCAGTTGGCTCGGTTTGGTCTTGCAGGATCCAAACCGGAATGGGTTGATGCCTGTGCCTTATGGTGGTACATGACGACAAAGGTGATGTCAAATGCCGGGTGGCCCGATAAGATTGAGTCAGTACCCAAAGTGATTTGCACGTCTAAGCCGTGCCCTTGCACATATCACAAGGCCATGTACAGATAAGAAAGGTGCGTTATCATATTTGAATGATAGGAACTTGGTCCACAACACGTGATGAGAGTGAAGTACATGTTAAGAATCCATTTTCCTCTAAAATACAGCAAGGTTGGTTTGTTTGGCTAACTGGTGGGTGTCACTGGTAGGTGCGAGTCCCACTAGTATGACCCACCTGTATGGGTAACGTGGACCCCAGCATGCCCAGCTTGGGTGAGCACGTGTATTTCGACCTCCTCGTCCTAATGAGGTCTTGTATGCCTGAAGATGTCAGCTACTTCGCTTGGAAATGCTATTTAATTTGTTTTGATTCATAAATAAGAAAAATCAAACGGACCTTAGGAGATATTTATTGGCTAGGGTATAAATAGCTTTATTATCTCTCTCTCTCTCATTTATGGTTTCAGCAAGTTGGTGAGAGGAGTAAAGAGGAGGGAGAAAAGAGGAAGAAGAAGAAGACTAGGGAGAAGGCTATCCCCTTAGATTCCGCAGCCACGTTTTACCTTTTCGTCGCCAGTATTGTCACCAATGTTTTGAGATCTATGTTTTGAGGTCAGTAACGCCATAAACCCTTGAGATATAATGAAACATTTTTTGTGTGTGGTTGAATCTAGGGAATAATGAAACCATTGTGTGATTTCCTTAAAGGATTTAAGGAGGAAAACAAATATTTGGGAGTTATTAAAGTGGCATTTGAGTTTGGGAAGAGGATCTCAAGATTTGGGGTTTTTCAAAGTAAGGTATGATTTCTTTCCCCAAATCTTGTTAATGGCTTAGATCCATGGAACAATCAAGTAGATGACGCTTAGAATGTGTGGAAAATGAAGTGAGAACCATTCTATTGGATTTTCAAGGGGTAGAATGAAGAAAAGAAGGAAAACAACAAAATCCAAGGAATACCGACGGGTAGGACTGGTGGGTGCCACACCTACCAATGTGACCCGCCTGTCTCCTCTGAGATTCTGACTCAACCTGCGAGTAAGATCGACTAGTGCCACACCTACTAGCGTGACCACCTGTCTTCTCTGGGTCTACAGGCGAGTAAGATCGGTAGGTTCCAAACCTATCAATATGACCCGTCGGTTTGGGCAGTTTGCACACATGGGTTCTCCTACGCACCTATAGCCCAAATGAGCTCCAATAGAACTCAAACTTACCGACAACCTTCTTCATGCTATTAAATGTGTCATGACTATATCTTACATCATTACAGTCCCAAATTGGACGTATTTCTAAACTCCTATCTATGTTAGGTTTCGAGACACTTATCTTCACTGTGGATCTTACCCGTGCCACGAGTGCAGATTCTTCTACAAGAATAGGTAAGCGGGGAGAGGACTTTGAACTTATTTTGGGAGACGTTTTGGCATCTAATGCATTCATAAACTACATTGACATTTCGATTCCCATTCCTATGCATATGTTTGATGTATGAATGATGCATTTAGAACTGAATATGTTGTATCTTAAATTTCTAAATGTATGTTATTCGTTTGGAATTCTTGAAAATGGATTTATCATATGATGGTTATGGTGACGATTTGTCGAACATATGTGGGATTTCTAGACTAGATGTTGTAGTCGGCTTGAAAGCAAATGCATTAATACACCGTGGAATGGGACACAAAAGTACTATGCAGTTGTACTATCGTATATAAGAGCATGTGGTTAGGGTATCATATTCCCTCGTGCTACGACCCTTTCCAATAGGGGTTTACGTGCTGGGTTATCACTAGGGGGAAGTGTCGGTCATAGACCGTCTTGATTGTTAGAATTACGCTTGGTTGATTTTAGGACAGTTGAAAACCTTGGTAATATATTCAGAGGATCAATCGTACTACTTTTCTGCTATGGGTGTATCGCGGGATGGAGAACGCGTCTTGTACCCAGGGCATACGCGCACTGTGGTTGTGAGTAGCACGTTACCTATGACTTAGTAATGATTGTTTAGGTGAAATATGATTAAAATGAAAATCTCATGCATATAGTATCATTTGAATTGAAATTGCTTCTGTGCGTCTTTTTTTCTATTTACTAAGCTAGTGATTTCACCCCTCGTGTACATACCTTTTTAGATGATTTTGCTGGCTATTCAGTAGAGGAACCCATGCTGGGTCCCACTGATGAAACCCCAATGGGGGATTGGTGGGTCCCCGAAGGATTATATCACAGTGATGGTTGCCCGTGTGAGGGTTGTGTTATAGGGCAACAGTAGCTAATTCTTTATGCTATACTCTTTTTTATTCTTTTGATATATTTCTCCTTTTGTGCTCTCGATAGTTAAATTGTTATTTCTCGTGTAAATATTATGCCTACGGGCCCACATGTAATTATACTATGTATAACAATTTGGGTATCAAGAGTATATGAAAAATTTACAGGTATTCATATACAATAAGACTTCCGCTATATTATATTATTATATCTCATGTTTGTTTATGTTTGTTGTGCTGTGGTTACTGTATCAGATGATCCTGGTGGTTTTGAGTTATCCGGAGGGAACCCGTTATTGGTCCTGTTCTATGTGAACGGGGCGTGACATTTTCCTTCTTCTTAAATCTCATTACTCCCTACATAGGTGCAATGTCCATAAATGCACGGTCCCCAACTGAAAACTCTAATTCATTTCTCTTAGCATCAACATAACTATTCTGTCTATCTTGTGCCACTTTCATCC
Organism: Macadamia integrifolia; assembly: GCF_013358625.1. Taxonomy (NCBI): domain Eukaryota; kingdom Viridiplantae; phylum Streptophyta; class Magnoliopsida; order Proteales; family Proteaceae; genus Macadamia; species Macadamia integrifolia. The sequence continues at coordinate 15,360 of NW_024869318.1, read as the reverse complement.
ACTACAGAATAAGATAAATCTTGTCTTGAGCTTCTTGTGCAATCTTAGGTCCCGTGTCATGAAATAAATCCATGACCAGAAGAAAGAGAGAATTTAAGACTGTTTGGAAAAGGAATTTACTTTTGAAACATATACTTTGCATGATTCCTATTTCTACTATACATCAGATTTATTCTATTGTTGAGATAAATCTAACACTACCTTTTATGTTATATTTACAACATATTCTCTCTCTCCCCCTTTGAAAGTGAACCCCATGCACCTTGTATACTAGCCCCGTCATTGGTTGAGCTGCTAATTCCAAGAAAACTAGCGGCGTGCCCAACCTTTTTTCGTATATTCATTTTTTTTCCCATATAGTCATTAATGTTTTGATCATCTAATATGTGTTGCTTTTTAAGGACAATTTGATCTCGTTAAGGACTAGAACATTTGTCATTTGAAATAGTTTAATTCTTTTGAACGGCAAAGAATATGGTTATTGAGAAAATAAAGAGGAAAACACCCACATGGTGTATAATATAATTAATATAAGCCATCAAATTTGATATGTAGCCAAGATAGAATAACCAGTTGGAGAGAGAGAGAGAGTTAGTTGAATTATACATATAATTAGTATTATATATGTAAAGTAAGTTTCAAAAGTAACAAATCCCTTTGTTTACTTTCACCTTTTACCTTTGATTTTGAGTATATAGCTCAAAATGTTTTGGAGAGAAGTTTTAAATGAAAATTCAAAAACTCTTGAGCAAAAACCAAAGTTAAAAAAGCCAAGCTGTTTAATTCCACATTGGTTTGAAGGGAGTAGAATTGTGAGCATATATATATATATATATTCTTGTTTAATGGGTCAAGAGGTACTTATCTTTTTGGACCTCTTGAGTTTTGAATTTTAATTCAAATATACGTACATATGTATTTACTGACCCATATGTGAAAAATCATTATTCAATTCATAACGTACACATTTTTGTACTCATATGTATAAGTATCTATACGTGTATAGGTAGTATCCATATGTATGTATATACACGTCACTGCATCTCTCTCTCTCTCTCTCTCTCTCTCTCTCTTAATGAGAAATCCTTCACTGTAATGTGGTTTTATTGCTCTGTCAAGTTCCTCCCAAAGGATCAATGTTTGTGTACAGTCAAACTATGATTGATGGTTGTTTTATCTGGGAGGTAAAATGTAAGTAACCCAATTGTACCTCTATATAGGGAGCATTTCAGACTTTAAGGAGAGTATCCACTTCTGATACGACTCAACCTCTTTTGATTCGTTGGCTTCAACATTAGTGAGGATCTGCTTCAACAATTAGTCTTTTGTAATCTAAAAATACATCTCAACACTATCTGGCTTGTAGCTGTCAACATTGGGTACTTCTTTTCAAAGAGAGAGAGAGAGAGAGAGATTTTGAAGAGGATATCCAAGATTGAAACAATTAGATGAACGTTTGACAGCAGGGTTTATCAGGCTACTTACAGTTCTGGTTGATGCGCTTATATTGTTTCAAAAAAAGATGACAGAAGCTTTTGACTGCATATCAACTGTTGAGCACTCAACAAAGTGATGGTGAAGAACAAGTACCAACAAAATAATTAGAGAATGGCAAACACAAAATAGGGTTTAGATAATTAACAAGAGAATCTAATATAATCTAATATATATATATATATATATATACACATACATGCAACTTATTCCTCACCATCATGATATGCAACTAAATTGACTACAATGATTCACAAATCCGATAATATTTCAAGAGATTTCCATCATATACGTCCTTATCTGATCACAACCCACCATACAATTGGCACTCTCAGCCAAATACATAACATCATTTGAAAGCATGTATCCAATAATGGTATGTACAGTGATCACCGACACACTTAAAAGCACTACGGGTTAGGTTGTGGGTTTTTTAGACAAGGGAGAAAGATAGTTACTAATAACTGACTATTTAATGAGAGGAAATCATATTGAAGGATGCATCAGGGCTCTTTTGCTTGGAGCAAAATACGCACAAAGGAAGTGATGGGCTCTGAAGGAAATCTGAACTAAATCTTAGGTGGTCCGAAACCTCTCTTTTGTTCTGGACAATTTTTGTTGGCCGTTAAGTGTAGCACCATTATTTTTATCTGTATATAAATCCATGCAACATACACTGCAAATGCGAACCAGAATCAAGTCATGTGCTCCATTTTGTATACATAGCTAGGGAAACCATCGCTGGCAGTGCATCTACTACTGCAAGCCTTAGTTCTAACTGTTTAAACATATTATAATTTAATTTAATTTTAACTTTTCGTTCTTGAAACAAAAAAAATAAAAAATCTTTTGAAAGTGAAGGTACCCGGTGGTGCTCTTCTTAGGATTTCAACTTGCAACAGTAAATTATTGTTCTTTTTTTTTTTTTTTTTCCCTTTCCGTATGGTTCTAATTGTGTTGGATAATCAATAAAATGGAAAAGAAGATAGAAACTACTTAAACAAAAAGGGCGGAGATATGTACAAAGTGTCTGTTTCATAACTTCTCCTGCTAACCTTTTAAGCCAAAGAAAACAGCCCATTACCAGAATCATAAAAATTGCCATTTTTTTTTTTTTGTGGTAAAGAAAATTGCCATACCTAACCAAACATATGCAGATGCTCTTAATAGCGACAGGTCCTAAGCTATTTCACCTTTTTTGATTGACAGGATCAGAATCATCTTAATTAAATGATCGGTTCCAAACCTTATGGTATCAGTTCCAATTAATAATTTCATGATCTAGTTTTGACTCCAATTCATCCTGGAGATAATAGAAGAAGAGCAAGAGATAGTGTGCACAGGCAATGAGAGGAGATGTATGAATATCTTTTGAAATGTGGCTTTTTTGCACCCATTGTGTCTAGGTGGAGGCATAAATCAGCGGGTAACATTCTTTTTTTTTTTTTTTTTTTGCTTCAAAATATATATGAAGGACAAAAGAAGCGTGTCCATCTAGTGTTCCCCTTGCCCAAACACAGGTGGTGTGAAAAGACCTATTTGCTCTTATGCGTGTTAGGTATATTCAAATCCAACTGTGTCTGGGCGTAGGAACACTAGACAAACAGGGTTCCTTTATATAAAATTGATCCCATTCACAATCTAGTAGGGGAAAAAAAAAATTAAAGCTAGTGGACTCTTTGAGTTGGTTGTACTCAATATATGATTAATACATATCAATAGATATCAATGGCGACCAATACCATGAACTAAATCCATGATCAAAAGCAATAGAGAATCTAAGACTGGGTGAGATTCCTTTCCCTTCTTTTCCCTATCATTTTGGAAATCTTTAAACCATGCTTTGTAAGACCTGATGCCAATTGCTTTCATGGTTGTATGTTGGGAATAGCAACTGGAAACACTTTTCACTTTTGAAGCCTAAAATGGTTTAAATTTGTAAATTTATTTCATAAAATAAAATAAAATAAAAAAATAAAAATTGTATATTTATCATCGCTTTAATCATCTAATATATATTTCTTTGTAGTACAATTTGATCTCACTAAGTATTAGAACAATCTTCATTTGAATAGTTTAACTAACCCTATTGAACTTTTAAAGAATATGGACGCTGAGAAAACAAAGAGAAAAATACCTACATAGTATATAATAAAAGGTAAAAAGAACTCTGTCCAAGAGCAAAGCTCTTGCTCCCAAACACAGGGTAGGTTGAAATGATTGCCCTATCCTCATGAAAGTCCAAAATTCTGCCCATGTTGATGCTTAAGTGGGTACTCTCATTGGCCCCTACAATGGCGCAGAGGCCAAGCTCTTGGACAGAAAACTTTTCCCTATAATATAGCATCAAATTTGACATGTAACCTATCAAAAATTAGAGAAATTAAATGATTAGAGAGTGATTTTTAACCAACTGTGGAGAGAGAGAGAGAAAGAGAAATAAACTTCTTGAAGCAGAGTTTATCAGGACTAAAGCTTCATTTGGTGCCGCTGTATTGTGTTAAAAGAAAGAAGTTGGAAGCCTTCGGTTGTGTTTCCACTGCTGGACACTCAACAAAGTGACACAGAAGAACAAGTACCAACAAAATGATTAGAGAAAATGGGAGATATTTTGAAAAGATTAAGAAGAAAACGACAACCTCAATATGGGGTTTGGCTAATAAACAAGAGAATTTAAAAAAACAATAAAAATTTAAAAATTTAAAATAAAATAAAAGAAGAAAGAAAACCATTAATTAGGTCCATTTGTTTCGAAATTGAAAAATCTGGTAAAACAAATTTTACCGTAAAAACAGATTTTCTACTGTTCGTTTTATACTTTGTAAAATTTACGAGGAGAATTTTTTTACCCCCAAAAGTTCTCCATTTATCGGAAAATAACTTGAAAATTTTACACCAAAAATGACGTAAAATAGATCGGTAAATGGTTCTGATCGATTACAAAAAAATTGAAAGAATAAAAAAAAAGAGTCAAGAGGCCTCTGAGCCTCTCTCTCTCTCTCATCATCTTCCCCAATAGTCTGTCGCAGAGAATGAACTTGAGCACAGAGATACAGAAGTGGAGGAGCCAAGTTAAATACAAAATTGGAAAAATCATATAAAATGAAATAAATTGACTACAGTGATTCACAAATGTGATAAGATTTTAAGAAGTTTCCATCATATATGTCGTTATCTGATCACCAGTCACTACCCACCATACAATTGGCACCCTTAGCCAAAGACTTAAACATCATATGAAAGCGAAGGTACCCATTGCTCCTGTGAGGACTTCAACTTGCACCATTCAATTTTTGTTCTTTTCCAATGATACTAATTTGTGTTAGATAATCAATACAATCTTTGTTTTTAAACCCCTGTCGCCTTACCCACAGTTTTATGGTTCTCACAGGAGCTGATGTTAGGGTCAGCCCCACTGTTTTATGGTTATGAGAAGAAGTGGTGCTAATTCAATTCGTATCTTTCTTCTTAAGTCTTTGGGGTCAGCTTCACAGTTTTTATAGTTCTCATAGGAGTTGGCGTTAACTCGACTCAAATCTTTCTTCCAAAGCCTTTGAGGTTAGTCCTACCGTTTCTATGGTTCTCATAAGAGCTGGCGCTGACTCAATTTGTATATGTAAGACAATACACGTGTTCGGGAATTAGTCAGGCCAAAGGACTGAACACCCTCGTCAAAAATATCTATATCAATATGGAGAGGGTGGGCCAGGGTGGGCCACCACAAGAGTGATAAGTGTTATGTACCCTTTCACATGGACACATCCATGGATGCTTGCCAGTGGATATCACACTATATGACTCCAAACTTTGTGTGAGGACAACCCTATTTCCTCTTTTAGAAGAAAAAGTGTGAATGGATCTAGCAAAAAACAAAAGGTCCACAATGGACCACAGACCATAAAAGCAAGACGGCTGCCTCCATGTATTTATTTGGTCCCCTAGAAAAAAAAAATCTTATGGTACCTAATGTTTTAAAAATTTAGAAGTTATTAGGCAAAAGTTTTGTGCATGGCGGTTCATGATGCAATGTAATACAGTCAACCATTGGATAGACATGATTGTATATGATACACGGCCCCAGCTTCATCCAACAGTTTGGTGTACAATCGTGAACCATGCATGGCTATGCACGAAACCTCTCCCCTATTTATAAATAAAAAATAATAATAATAATTAAAAGAATATATTTCAACATCATATTTTATTTCACTTGGTTTCCCACACCGACCACTAACCACCGAATTTATAGTTTTCAGCTTGCAAAAGTGATCATATGTAAAGCAAAGTAAGTCCCACACAATGACTTAATTATGCATCCACCTAGTTCAGCAAGAAGATAAATGCAGGTACTGACTGGAATTCTAAAAAAAGAAAGGTGAAGTAACATGGAAAATCCTTAAAAGCACAAGCCCTCCATATTTATTCTTGACCCATGATCTCAAACTGCAATAAGCTTAAGGCCATTAACCTAAGAAACATTAACCCCAAATGACTTTCAGGAATCTAAAGTACCTATGGTGGACTAGTACCACAGATTTCAACATCTCAGGTAACCACACCCAACAACTCATACATATGACATATCTTACATTTCAACATCTCCTTTGCCCAAAAGTTTAAACCTACCCTATCAATCCGCAGTCTTTCCTGCGCTGTGATTCATATGTTTTTTGGGTTCAAGGAAGAATGGGAGTCAGGGAGCGTCAGGGCTTCAGTAAAAGCAGAAGCAGTAATTAGATTGTTTATAGAGGTTCCTGAGTGAATGAACAAGACCATATAGCCACCAATGCCAGTTATTTCATTCTAATTCACAGTAACAAAAAGAAAATCAGCAATGAAACAAGAAAGGTTGAATCCATGAACTTCAAACAATGAATGGCTTCCGCATTTGCCATTTCTTCAATGTAGTCACACTGAGGTCTGAAACAATGATGGTATACCAGATTCAACACTTAAAATGAAGGCCATTGATTGATACCATATGAGAGATCTGTTCTGGCCAAAAGCACAATCTGGTACTCTCTCTTCATGTAGCATTTTCCTCACATATGTAATGGATCAACCAAAAGACTAATTGAATTGACTGATAGGAACAAACACTATTAGCTCAGCTAGTGTCCCGGGTAAGTCTACCCATTTAGTCATAGTTCACTAAATCTCTTTAAAGCAAGGGGGGCAAAGCTTCAAACACTGCTTTTCCCCCTCTCACGTAGTTGTGAACCTTAATTTCAAAATGCAAAAAAAAAAAAAAAAAATACTCATTCCAGAAAATCCAAGAACCAAACTCAAACTCAGCAACTGAAAATTTGATCTTCTGTACACTGCTTTCAAATACCTGTTGTGAATAAGGGCTGAGAAAAAGACACAGTTATCCAAAAAAAAAAACCAGTGTCTTTGGTTTTGATTTGTCGTCCAGGCCAAAGCCATATCAACACAAGTAGCGAAAAATATATACAGTATATCAAAACATCAACCTACAAGTCGGTTGATGATTCATTCCTTCTTCTGCGCATTCGAGCTCCCCATGACATGTTCCCTGTTGAATCCTTGTTCATGCTCCTCCTTTTTAACCCGTCAAGTTGAGACTCCCACTGGTTCCTCCAGTTGATTCTCTCCTCCAAATCCTAATTATGGGGGGACGAAGGGGAAGCTAATCAATGCAAAGCGGTAATCAAAAGAATAAATCTGAAGCCAAACCAAACTGAAATACATGCATAAAGTATCATAATTTCATAGAGAACAAGATAAAAGAGTAGGAAAGGCACAGGAAGATCAAATTCTGAAAGACTGAAATAAAAAAGTTTGTAGATTATTATAATTGTTGAAAAATAATAACAAAAGAAGTTGGAAAAACAAACCAAATAATACGAGGGAAAAACCATTATGGCCCTAATAGAAACAATAGCTCAAAGCACTTTAGAGTGTTGTTTGAAGGTTTTTCTTTTTTTTTTTTTTTTTTTTTGGCGGGGGGAGGGTGGGGGGGGGGGGTGGGGATTGGAAGACTCAACAAATAAATAGAACATACAAAGAGATGCCAATTTACATTAACTAAAAGAACCAAGACTAAAATCCTCCATAGCAACAAGAAGGAAAACAAAAACTCAGAAAGAGCATAAAAGTTCTTATCCAAATCATGCAAGTAACAAAGGGAAACAAAACAGACATGGAATTCCACAAACCCAGATCAACAAAGAGGTAAGCCAGGATTCAGCAAACAAGTCCAAATCAGTGCCATCTTATGACAAGGAATCTCAAAAATAAATGAAACTGAGAACATAATTTTTTCACTTTGTTGCTCAAGTCTGTTCAGTTTTGCACCATTGCCAGGTTTAAAGTTCAAACCCATCTTCACAACCTCATGAGCACTAAGAGGACAGCCAGGATTCAGAAACCAAGTCTATATCAATACCATTTTTCTTTTATCAGGAAATCTTAATACACATGGAACAGAGATCGACAAATTTCTTACTTTTTTGGTAAGGTCTCTTGAAGGGTTGACCCGTTGATAGGTTCAAACTCATATTCACCCATTAGCCTAATAACCAGTAACCTACTCTTGCCAATGGAAAAATTATTAACAGCTTCAAGAAAAGGTAGATTCAAAAAGGAAAAGAAAAGAAAATTCTTTCTTCCCCTCCCAAACCCACACTTCTTATTCCCTTCTCCCAGTTGATGAATTCAGAATAAAACTTCCACTGCTTTGTAAAACAATTCGAAATCACAGAACATCAGATGACCATGAGAGAGATATGCCAATTCCACAAACAAAGAAATCCATCATTCATAAAGAAACTCGAAAACTTTAGAACCCCTAATTTAGGAAGAAAAATGTAAATCCTGTACAACGCAAACCATTTGGCATCTCATAAATCGGAACAAAACAAGAAAACTCAGAAAATCCCACAAACCCAGATCCAAATAAACAAATTTGACAAAATCAAGAGAGGAATCAATGAAAAGAAATCTAAATAACACATTCCCCCAACAAATTAACATTACCTCTTCATATCTATTGCCTTTGCGTGCTGAGAAAGCCAGATGCAAACCCCTGGCCAAATCCCTGTCATACAAAGCTCTTCTGTTTGGATCAGACAATGTCTCATACGCCTCCTGTACTTGAATAAATCTCTTAGTGTACTCATCTACCCTTTCAGGAGGCGACACATCGGGATGATACTTCAACGCCAATTGCTTATAAGCTTGCTTGATATCTGAGAAGGATCCACTCTCTGAAATCCCCAACAACTCATAGAAATTCATCTCTGGGTTTGCAGTAACAAACCTATCATTAACAGCAGCCTTAGTTCTGAAAGACCGAGAACGATTTTCGATCGAAATTGTAATTTTTGGCTGATGGGTATTGAAGCAAACACAATCAAAGGCTCCAATAGATCTTCCACACAAAGGGTTAGATGCTATGCAGAGATAGAAGGAAGCTTCGCTTCCTGCTGAAATCAATCCATAGCCCATCTTTCTCAGTTTCCTTCTACGTTCTTCGGCTCTCTCGACCTGTCTTTGTTCTTGCCTTCTTAAACTAAGTTGCGTAAGATAAACACTGTTTTAATAAAGCGTGATTCGAATCGGAACAAAACGATTCTGATGTTTTTTTTTTCATTAAGAATCGGCCGTTCTAACTCATACAAAATCGGGACCACACAGCTAATCCCAAGTGGCCCCAAATCTTCAGTAGAAATAGGAAAAGATTGGATATTTCATATAAGGCAAGCTTTAAAAGATATTTTTTCTATAGTATATCAAGTAGGATTAGCAGTCTGGCAGGCTACATCTTGGTTTTTAGTTGATCAAGTTGACAGTTTGGTGTCGATGGTAAATTTGTTCTGAAAAAAGGACCCCACTATAATTACAATTTGCACGTAACATCAATGGCAGTGATAGGGGTGTCAATCCGTCGGGTTCAATCAAGTTTTCCCACTTTAGGACCTTGTATCATGGTTTGAAAATTTTTATTAGATTTGTATTTGATGTAGTACCGACAAAGAGTAAAACAATCAGAAAAATAGATTTCAAATTGAAACTAGGATGATCGAGCTAAACGGATCTTAGTCGGACTTTAAAAGGGTAAATATTATATTTATCTGTAAATGAGTTATTTTAGGGCTTCAGACGGTCTTTAAACATGTCACACTTCATAAACACGTTCGAAGGGGGGCTATAAAATGGTCTTAAACGTGTCGAGTTGAATCGAACTATTAATCAATTGGCTGATTGAGCGTCCATAGAGTAGCACACTTGCACTAAGAATGATCTATTAATAACTGTGTCGGACCTCCCCAAGCTGGGCCTTTAATAAACACCCATAATGGCAAAGACCTAAATAGTAGAATTAATATATAGAGAATCCCATGTAAGAGGGAAATACTAAAGATGTAATCGGCCGTTCTAACTCATAAAAAATGGGGACCACACAGCTAACATCTCCCAAGTGGCCCCAAATTGTCAATAGAAATAGGAAAAGATAGGATATTCCATATAAGCCAAGCCTTAAAAGATACTCTTTCCTATGGTTCTTACCAGTTGCATATCAACTAGGATTAATTAGGAGTCTGGCAGGCTACATCTTGTTTTTTAGTTGATCAAGTTGACAATTTGGCTACCCCGAAAAGATGGTAATTTTGTTTGGAAAAAGGACTCCATTATAATTACAATTTGGGTGAGGGTGCCCCCAAAGACCCCACTATAATTACAATTTGTACGTAACATCAATAGCGGTGATAAGGGTGTCAATCAGTCAGGTCTAACCAGGTTTTTCCACTTTAGAAACTTGCATCATGATTTGAAAATTTTGGTTAGACCCGTATTTGAATTGGTACGACAATGAGTAAAACAGTCAGAAAAATGAATTTCAAATTGAAACCAGGGATAATCTGGCTAAACGGACCATAGTCGGGCTTTAAAAAGATAAATGTTACATTTATCTCTAAATGAGCTATTTTAGGGCTTCATACGGTCTTTAAACATGTCTGGCTTCATAAACAAGTTCAAAGTGGGCTATAAAAAGGTCTTAAACATGTCCAGTTGAGTCGGGTTATTGATCAGTCAGCCCTGGTTGAACGTCCATTGAGTAGCATCCTTGCACTAAGAATGATCTATTAATAATTGTGTTAGACCTACCGAGATGGACTTGTAATAAACACCCATAATGGCAAAGACCTAAACAGTAGAATGAAAATATAGAGAATCCCATGTAAGAGGGAAATAGTAAGGATGTCAATTGGTTGGATTCAATTGATTGTTGTTGGGTTTAATCAGTCTTCAACAATTTAAGCCCTAGCTATGTTTCTACATTTTTAGGAACTTGGGCTTCATAGGTCAAGGCTTGGATACATTTCTATTCACTCAGTCGGATACCAATCCGTAATCAAGCTCAAGATAATCAGGTTTAAACGGGTTAGTTAACTAATCGTTCTCTCAAAGATATTTAAACAGGTAATAAACGAACTATTATCGGACTAAATGGGCATAAGCATGTTAATCAAGTTATAAACACTCAAATATCAATCGATCACAATATTTGGCCAGATAATCATCGAACCACTACTTTGCACAAGAAATGTCTGATTATTAATCAATCAATGCTTGAGCCCCCAACACAAGTAATATTGGTCGGACCAGTCTTAGGTTTGAGATAAAGTCAGGCTTTAGGATGAAAATGACCCACTGTTTTAAAAACAGGAAGTGGACCTTGAATGGACCAAAATCGGTGGAAATCCGAGAGAAAAAACTTCTTCAAACCCTAATTTCCATACACGGTCGGTCTGATCCAGCCGTTTGAGTAGGTGTTGAAAATTGGAAGTTGGAAAGTCTCCTATTCTATACCTAATGACTAAAATGCTGTCAACCAAAAAACGTGTCACATAAAGTCATAAACAATTAAAAGAGTTTCAACTAAATTGATTTCATTAATTAAATTAAAAAAAAAAATGGAAATGATACTAGTCATAAACTTTGATTTTCATTTGAATTTGCAATAGTGCCCTCCAAATAAAAGGTTTTCCAAATAGAAGTATTCTTCATTGATGAATCTATCAACCACGGTTTGAATAATCATATTCCACTGATATTGATATTGATATTGATATTGATACTGATATTGATCTGTCTTACTCATATTTATCTTAAAATTATTTATCATCGATCAAATTATTGATACAATATTGACGAAATTTGGATAGATCCATGGATACTGATATTTGAAACCATGCTTCCAACTCCAACAAGTGTTGAGTTATGACTGATATGATTTTTACTCCATTGATGGAGGACAGAGGAGGGAAGCTATATACTTGGGAGATAGGTGACAACTGGTACGCACTATGACCAGTTGCTCCCCCTTGGTGCAAGTTGGAAAGCATAGGACACTATTTAGAGTTATCAATCACTGATTTCCTCCTTACGACCCGACCCATCTCTTTCCATCACAACCTATTAAGTTAGGTTACAGTTGGAATCATAAAGGCTCATGTTCTAGTAGGGAAATAGCGTTTCTGGTGGATCAATCATCTCTTTTCCAATCCCTATATCAACTCTCATTTTGGAATGTTTTACATGGAAGGAGTTTTCTGTATGAGAGCATGACCTACGTTAATGCCCCCAAGTCGATTTCTCTCCTCCCTCAATAGATGATTGAGATGTCTTTCCATAGAGAAAGGAGAGACTAGACTAAAGAGATAGGCATAGAGGAGCGCTTGAAAAGGCTATGCTTTTTTAAAAAGAAGGTACCCAATGTTGAGAATTACAAGATTGATATTGTTGAGATACATTTCTTGGTTAAAGTAAGAAGAACCTTTGAAGAAGATCAGCATCAATTGTTGAAGCCAACGAACTAAACATGTTGAATCGTATCAGAAATAGATATTTTCTTTAAGGTCTGAAACCCCCCTACAATAGTACAATTGGGAATTTCTATGTTTTACCTCCAAGATAAAACAATCATTGATCTATGTTTGATTGTACACAGCCTTTGATCCTTTGAGAGAGTAAAGCTAGGCCCAATAGTTCATTAAAAAAAAAACCTTTTAGAAATAGGGATTTTCATTCTTTATATAGAGGAGAGGAAGTAGCACCTCCAATGGGTGTTTCCAAAAGCCATGTCACTTTCATATACATGTTTATTGACCATTCAAATGTCACTACGAGAAAATACATTTTTGGCGACGGAAAAAAAAACGTCACAAAAAAAAAAAAAATTTGTCACTAAAAAGAGTCTACGATCAATTTTCCGTCACCTATACTACCACAGTTAAAAATAGGTGATGGAAAAACATGGGTTGTTGGGAAAAATAATATTAGCAATAGAATTATATTTTTCGTCACCAAATATATTTTTAGTGACAAAAAATGCCATTGCCTATAACTATATAAATAATAGACAAAATTTATTTATAGCAGCAGTATAAAAAAATCAATAGCAAAAAATATATATGCCAACGATAATTATTCGTCGCCTAAGCCTAATAATAATCTATTTATAGCAACGGTATAATAAAACCATCGCCAAATATAAAATTTTAAAAAAAAATTAAATATTTATATTAGTAAATTTTACATATTTTTTTATAAATTGTCCTTGTAATTACATCAATATGCATTGTCCAATTCAGAAAATAAGATTCTCCTAAACATCCATATAAGAATATATTACTTTCAGTCAACTTCCAAAAAATCTTACAATTATAATTAAAAGTTCATTTTTTTATTCCACTTTCAAAAATTCTTGCAATCATAAATAAAAAGTCATTGTTTCCATTCCACTTTAAAAAAATTCTTACAATTAATACATCAAACTTTAAACTTTGCATTCTTCATCGATTGGGTTTTGTCTTGCATACTCCTCCAAAGGAATGCTTACTCAATCAACATTAAGTAGCTAGAGCCTTCAATCGTGGTACACAAACAGCATCTAATAAGAAAGGTCTCTCGTTCTTGCTTCAGAATGCCGTTTTCAGGATCAACCAAATCATAATATCTGACATGCCCAACAGAAATATAATTAAGCCGTAATAACAGCAAAAGAACTTCAATGACTAAGCATCTCTAGGAACAAATAAAATACAACAACCTTATTGGGAAGAATCGGAGAAAATTCTCAAAGTGAGCATAGCAGTGACAACCGCCACCCATTCAATTTCTAGAAAGAATTAGAAATAACTGCTCAAGAAATTAAATAGTGTATATCATGATGCAGGGATGATGATTATTCAAGACTTTGTCAAGACTTTTCAAAAGGCATGATGAACCTTTTGTCAAGCACTAGATCATCATTAAGAAAAGAAATCCCCCCTCCCCCACACACAAAAATAAATTGCTAATAAATTAAACTATTTAGCAAGACACAAGATAGTCGTTCAATAAGGAAATTTAGGGAGATGACTTTACTGAAAAAACCATAATACCCTAACCAACACCTAAAGAATAATCATACAGAGGAAACCATGACAAAAATGTGAACAAAAGTTCAATCACTAAGAACTTCAAACATATAGCAGGTATGGAGGATCTAACAAATAGTGCAAACTTGCAAATTACAGACTTAGAGTTGTAGCTTTTCAAGCAGCAAAAATCAGCATGCACCACCATACTTGTGATGTAGGTATAAATCAATTGTCCTGGAGCTCCATATATCGCCTAAACTGAGCATAAAAATATTTGTACCTGAAAGAAGATAGATTTTTTAAAAGATCTATATTGTATTGTAATAATAACAACTATGTAGTTAAAAACAACTAGGCATACATTAGAAATGTAAATCCCTATTTCAAAAATATGTATTGCAAATACCATATATCATACCAAAATATAATAAAAAACATAAAGAAATAAAATAAAATGAAAAAGTTAAAGCCTTTTATTTAACAAAATTTGACTACAAAGCAAAGCAAAAGATATTATTAAAAGTTGTCAGACTATTTGTGTTCATTAAGAGGGTCAATTTCATCTAATATTACAATGTTATTATCGACTTAATTTTTCAATGTAATATCTATAAGATCACATTTTTAAAATATATTTTTTTTTTTTTTTTTTGTGTGTGTTACTTTGCAGTGGAAAATAATGAACAAATAATAAATTTATTGGAAATTAGCATTATTTCTGCTAGTGTTCTTCTTAGTGTTTAAAGGTGAAATTTAATTCAAGAAATTAGGACAAAGTCCTAGTGTAAGGATGTCCAAGAAGTTTGTCTCCTCTCAACACCCTATACCCTTATGTTATACCTCACCCAACCACCATCACCTATATATACAGAGCCAAAAAATGAACTCTAGGTTGTCACTACAATGGAGCATGACACATCATTCATTAACACACAGATCATAGATTGTTACATATAAAATCATTATGGTTATGAAGATACATCCACTAAAGATATAGTATTTGGATAACTCAGTTATGAATGTATAGAAATTAAAGTATGGGAAAAGGTCTTGAAAGGTAGCAGGACATCCTGAAATCAGGTGTGCTAGTAAACGTAGACCATTGGATTAGATAGACTACATCAATATCGCTGGATACCTATTGTCTTAGGTAACTTAACCAGCCTCGACATTATACGGTCATTCTTCTTCTCTCTCACTTGCTCCGACGTTTTCCCATCCTTAAAGCCGTTGTCATTGCCGCAGCCGAGGTAGAAGAAAGCTCGGAGGGAGTCAGAGAGAGGAACAACACAAATCAAAAGAAAAAAAGAAGAAGAAGAGAACTGCGCTCAATCTGGATAGTGGCAACAGAAAATTTCTGACTTGTTCGGTGCTCTCTCTCTCTCTCTCTCTTGCTTCTCTCGCCAAAGGGCCAAAGGAATAGGGATTACAATGATGGTAGAATGGCTGATGGAGAGGAATAGCAAAAATCAGA
>NW_024869317.1:20696-25516 GCF_013358625.1 Macadamia integrifolia | reverse complement strand
CTGGGCTTGTGGTAGAACTATGCAGGAAGGTTGGGCTGTTCTAGCAGGGTAGAACCTATCTTTTAGAGATTTAGGTGAAGGGTTTTGCTGTTGGTCTCCCATATTGAAGGGTTTTAAAGAGAGCAAACGTATAGAGTCACTACTTGTTGGATCTCTTCTTTCTAACCGATTCTTAGTATTACGTACCCACTTAACACTCATGCAACAGAAAAACTTCCCACAACTAAAGTAAGACAAGCACAAAAGAATGGATAGCAAAACTTTTTGATGATTTTTTTGATTTTTTTTTTTGCTTTTTGGGAGCTTACCGGCAGGGATCCGGGGTTGCTCAGGTCAATTCCTGAGGTACTGCTACAGGGCGAAACCTGTCTTTGTCATACTGTGAGGCATGGCGACCTCCACTGATACAACTATTATTGCAAGTTGTTCTTCTCAGGAATTCAATAAAAAAAAAAGAAAAAATATAAAACAAAGCAAACAAAACACTCCGATTTACCAAAAGAAAGTGAAAAATAACATGGAACTGTCTCCCCGGCAACGGCGCCAAAAAACTTGTTTGAGATTTAAAATGTAACCGCAAGCGTACGGATCAGTGTAGCTACGGGTCGAACACAGGGAGAGCAGCCACTTTATTTTTTATTTCTTTTAATAATGCGAAAGTGAACTGATTAATGGTTGTGATCTAATTCTAATTACCGTCCTAAAAATAACATCCTAACCATTCGTCATCTAAGAATTTAAAGACGCAAGCCACGCAATTAAAATTAAATCAATAAATAACTGAAAATAAACAACCCACGCAATTAAAAAAATAAATAAATAAATAAAGGAAAAAAATGCTGAAATAAAAATAAAGTAAAAGAAAGGGGATAAAGCTAGAGAGAGGCTCACAAGTAGGTTTCTCTGCTTAGCCCGAGGGATGCATCATAATATGAGCTTCCCTACTTGACCAGAAAGTCACTCTTACAAGGGTTTCTCTACTTGGCTTTAGGGAAAGGGAGACAATTAAAATAAAAACAATAAATTGATGGTTCTATGGCTAGGAGGAGCAAGGCCAACACATACACTAGCCATGAACCTTGGGGGAGAGAAGACTACTGAAGGAGCCTACTTACTTGAATCAATGCTTGAACTTAAAAAAAAAATTGCTCCACGGCTCGTGATCTGGTCACCTAGATCTAAGCCTAGAACTATAACTTAAAAAATTACAACTCAATTGCATAAATCATAAACATAAAAAGGCTGAATAAGAATAAAAGAGTGCTTGCATTAATTGAAATAAAAAAAAAAGTATTACAAAAGTGATTGAAGAAAAGATAAAGAAGAACTAAAACTAAAGAGAGAGCAAGAGAAAGAGAGAGCAACTAAAAAAAACTAGAAGAAGAATGAATTGTCTCCCCTCCTCTTACATGAGTTGTATTTATAGGGAATGGGGAGGTAGGGTAACAAATTTCTCTTTTCTAAAAGAGAGAAACCCACAATTGATTGTGAGATCTTTTGAGACCAAAAGTGCTAAGGTGGAGGAGAGAGAAGAGAGAAATAAATTTCCTATAATTTTTTTCTTATTTTCTTTCCTCTTTTTTTCTAATTTATTTTTCTTCTTTTTTCTCTCTCCTAGGGACGATTTTCTTCCTTCTTGCTTTATGTGATTTGGACAATCTTTTGGTGGATGATGATGTGGAGGAGAGAGAAGATTTGGACAATCTTTGGTTCTCCCTTTTTTTTCTTTCCTTTTTTTTTTCTTCTCTTCTTGCTTCCACGATTTTCCTTTCCTTTTTTTATTTTTTTCTTCTTGCTTCCACGATTTTCCTTGCTTCTAATTTGATGTGGAAATCCCCTCCATGCCCTTAGTGCTTTAAGTGAGTGAAAAGCAGGAAATCTTCAACAAAATTCTCTAAAAAAAAACAACCATGAGATTCAAACTTGAGACCTTTTGGTGAGCAAGGGAATTTTGTACACCATAGCTCACCAACTACACTAGGTAGTTGTTGTTACCAAAAATGAATCTTCAATCAATTAAGGATGTGGTCCATCGATCCTTGTTGGTATTTGGAGTATTCCTTGTACCTTTGGGACAATTGCAAACGGGCTGGTTCTGCATCTCGGTTCAGTTCTGATCCATTATTCTTTTTTTGGTCTGAAAAGAATAATCATTTGTACGGGTGACCAAACGAATGTGTACTTTTAATTGAACACGTCCATCTTGCTCAAAATTTCGTCCTCTTCGCAACCATGGAAAGAAATAGGACCTCTTTACGTGTAAAATTGAAGATATAGCGCCCGATAGTCCTTAAGGCCTTGAAAATATAAAACATGCAAAAAGAGAGTAAAACCCAAGGTAGCTCCATTCTAAATATGTAAAATGAATGTTTTACTACCCTAGATTTCACACATAAATGTGCTCATCACCTGGTCGGCCTTAGACATGCCTGGAATAGACCGAGAGGTAATAGAGCATCATCTGAGTGTCAACCCAGCAAAGAAGTCGGTGCAATAGAAGAAGAGGACCTTCACCCCCGAAAAGCAGTAGAAAAATATATGAAGAAGTAAAGAAGTTGCTGAAGGCCCAGTTCATCCACGAGATCCAATACCCGGAGTAGATATCCAACGTGGTGATGGTCCCGAAGGCAAATGGAAAGTGGAGGATCTGCATCGACTTCACTGACCTGAATAAGGCCTGCTCAAAGGACGGATACCCCCTGCCGAAAATAGACCTCCTCATCGATGCCACGGTAGGATACGAGGCACTGAGCTTCATGGATGCGTACTCGGGGTACAATCAGATCAAGATGTCTGAGGGTGATGTCCCAAAGACATCCTTCGTGACCGAGGGGGCTTGTACTACTATGAAGTCATGCCCTTCGGGCTAAAAAACTCAGGGGCCACCTATCAAAGTTTGGTGAATAAAATATTCAAGGGGATGATCGGCATAACCATGGAGGTATACGTGGACGATATGCTTGTAAAAATCTTGAAGGCAGAACAACACATTTAAGACTTAGAAAAGGTGTTCCAGGTGTTGAGGCAGTACAGTATGGAGCTGAACCCGGCAAAGTGCGCATTCGGAGTATCCTTGGGAAAGTTCCTCAACTTTATTGTCTCAGAGAGGGGAATTGAAGCCAATCTGATGAAAATACAAGCCATTCGAGACATGAGGTCACCCCAGAATGTAAAGCAAGTCTAGGAGCTAATAGGCAGAGTCACCACCCTAGGGCGATTCCTGTCTCGATCGGCTGACAGATGCCTCCCCTTCTTCAAAGCCTTGAAGGGACGCAAAAAGTTTGAATGGTCGGAGGAATGTGAAAAGTCCTTTGAACAACTGAAGGAGTACTTGGCTGCACCCCCACTGCTGATAAAGCCAAACATCGGGGATACCTTGCAATTGTACCTTACTGTATCAGCAGTAGCTGTAAGTGCGGTACTAACGAAAGAAGAAGGAAGGCAACAACGGCAGATATACTACGTTAGCCAAACCCTGCTAGATGCTGAAACAAGATACAGAAAGACAGAGAAAGTGGCATACGCCTTGGTAACAACGGCAAGAAAGTTGAGGCCCTATTTTCAATCACATACAATATGCGTATTCACAGACCAGCCCCTGAAGAAGATACTGTAGCGGCCAGATATGTACGGTCGCCTGGTAAACTGGGCCATAGAGTTGGGAGAATTCGACATCCAATACTAATCGAGAATCATAAAAAAAGCACAGGCCCTCACAGACTTCATAGCCGAGACGACGCTCCCTGATGATCCCCAGGAATCTTTCGAGGACCGAGGAGAAAAGGCTTGGGCTTTGTATGTGGATGGTGCTTCTAACAGAGCGGGAAGCGACGCAGGGATCATATTGGTCAGCCCCAGAGGTTTCAAGATCGAGTATGCCCTACGGTTCGACTTCGATGCCTCCAACAACGAAGCAGAGTACGAAGCGTTAATAGCCAGAATTAATCTGGCATGGGCTTTGATGGTGTAGGAGCTGGTGGTGCATAGTGATTCACAGCTCGTGGTACGACAGGTGAATGGAGACTACGAAACTAAAGAACAAAGGATGGCTAGGTACTTAAAGACAGTGCGAGAAAGAATAACAGCCTTTAAGGAATTCGAGGCAAGGCAGGTGCCACGAGAAGAGAATACTAGTGTAGACGCACTGTCGTAGTTGGCCACCTTCGACTTAGCAGACCTTGAACGATCAGTGTATTTTGGAGTACTACCACAGCCGAGTACAGAAAGACCCCAAGAGGTATTACCTGTAGGCATGGTTTTAAGTATCTCCGATACCGATACGATACCCTCCGATACGTATCTTAAATTTAGTCGGTTGATACGATACACACCGATACGATACATTGAATTTTTTAAATCATTTCGTATCAATATATATCCTACAATACATACCGATATGCATCAATACACCACTAATACACATCGATACGATATGACATGCCTCGATACGACTCTATGAAAAATATAAAATTGAGGTAAAAGGTACGTTTCGGTATGTATTGGTACGTATCGGTGAGTATCGGTATGTATCGATTGGTACGTATCGGTATATATCAGCACGTATCGGTGAGTATCGATATATATATATCGGTATGTATTGGTGAGTATCGGTGAGTATCGATACGTATCGGTGCTACGGTCATATAATGGCCAATATGGGTAATTTTTCAGAAAAAAACGATTTTTTGATGGGTTTTTGTTCCAAAGTTGTTGTCAGCCATATTTTTCCCTAACTAAAGTGGAAATCAAGGTTGGGAACAAGGATTTTACATTTATGGGACAACTACAGACCTTGAATTCTTAGTACGATACCCTCAATT
>NW_024869317.1:0-17787 GCF_013358625.1 Macadamia integrifolia | reverse complement strand
AAAAAACCCACACCATTACCCTTGTAAAAAGCTGTGCGGCCAATCTCTAACTTGGGCGTCGGAGGACTAACCCTGGATAAACATCCAGACCACTGCCTTCTGTATTTGTGCAGGATCAACTCATACGGATTTTTGACAGCAACAATATGTATCTAAAATAACGTCCTAACCATTCGTAATCTAAGAATTTAAAGACGCAAGCCACGCAATTAAAAAGCAATGAAGAAAAAAATGCTGAAATAAAAATAAGGTAAAAGAAAGGGAATAAAGCTAGAGAGGGACTCACAAGTTGGTTTCTCTACTTAGCTCGAGGGATGCATCATAATTTGAGCTTCCCTACTTGACCAGAGAGTCACTCTTACAAGGGTTACTCTACTTGGCTTTAGGGAAAAAATAAACAATTAAAATAAAAACAATAAAATGATGGTTCTATGGCTAGGAGGGGCAAAGTCAACACATACACTAGCCATGAAATTTGGGGGAAAGGGATAGCAATAATGTAATGACTGAAATTAAAATCCTAAATTAAAAAGAAAGGATAGTCAGAAGAGGGAATGAGAGAGAGGAGAGAAGACTACTGAAGGAGCCTACTTACTTGAACTTCAACCCTTGAACTAAAAACTTGATTGATTTGAGATACTACCAATACTAAAAAACACATCTGGAATAAACTAAATCTGAAATTTCTTGTACTAGAGAAAACAAATCTGAAGAAAAAAATTGAACTTGAAAGACATGCTTCATAGCTTATTCTAATCACCTAGAACTAAGCTTAGAACTAGAATTTGAAAATTACAACTTCAATTGCTTAAACAATAAAAATAGAAGACTGAATCAAAAACAAAAGTTCTTGCAGTAATTGAATAAAAATAACTTACAAAAGTATTTAAAGCATAAACCTAGAATTAGAGCTAGAGAAAGAGAAAACTAGAGAAAGAGATATAGCAACTAAGAAAAAACTCTAGAAGAAGAATGAAGTGCCTCCTCCCCTTGTGTTAATTCAATTATATAGAGAATGGGGGAGGAAAGCTAACAATTTTAGCTTCTAAAAAAAAAAAGATTCTTTTTATCATGTTGAAGAGGTGGAGGAGAGAGAAGATAGAGAATTGCAGGAAGTAGGGAATCTCCAACGATTTTGCTTCTTTTTTTCTTTTTTTTTTTCTCTCTATTCTTCAAACCTGGGCAGCATCTTGGATGATTTTTTTAAATTATTTTTTCCTTTCCTATTTTTCTTCATTTTTTCTATTGTTCTCTTTATTTCCTTATTTCTCTCTCCTCTTGCGTAAGAAACCCTTTGGCTGACCTCCTTTGAGTGATGAGTAGGAGAGATAAAATCTTTTAAAAAAAAACCTCAACAAAATGGTAGCGAAGAGGTTCAAAATTGAGACCTCCTAATGAGCAAGGGATTTTGCACACCACAACTCACCAACTACGCGAGGTAGTTGTTACCAAAAATGAATCTTCAATCACTTAAGGATGTGGTCCATCGATACTTGTTGGCATTTGGAATATTCCTTGTACCTCTGGGATAACTGCAAACGGGTTGGTTCTGCATCTTGGTTCAGTTCTGATCCATTATTCTTTTTTGGGCCCAAAAAGATTAATCACTTGTATGGTTGACCAAACGAATGTGTACTTGCAATTGAACATGTCCATCTTGCTCAAAATTTCGTCCTCTTCGCAACCATGGAAAGAAATTTGACCTCTTTATATGTAAAATTGGAGATATAGCACCCGATAGTCCTTAAGGCCTTAAAAATATAAAACCTGCAAAAAGAAAGTAAAACCCAAGGTAGCTCCATTCTTAATATGTAAAATGCATGTTTTACTACCCAAGATTTCACACATAAATGTGCTCATCAATTAGATTAATCAACACTGGTGCACATGCAATGCCTATTCATATATGATATTATAATAAAACAATATTCAATGCATATGCAAAGTACCAAACTTATAAAGGAAGTGAGGAAGAAGAACCGAAGAATGAAAGAAATAGAAACAAAAGAGCGTAGGATGTAAGGTTTTGTTACATACTGGAGGGAGTTCAAGGACTCAAGGGACACGACTGAATCGAAGCAGCTACATGTTCTTATCTGGTTCGAGTTGTTCAATTGAGACTGAAGGGTGCGAACCATTTTTTTTTTCTTTTTAAAGTTTTGCAATGGTGGAGGGCCTCTCTCTCTTATTTCCTTGGCGTTGCTGGTTTTTTCGGGAGAGATTTGATTCACAACCAATATATGTCTCTCAACCTCCGATCGTCGAAAAGAGATCTCGTATCAGATATGACTCGGCTCTGATATCAGTAATGAGCCAATACCTGCATGCGAGTGACGAGCTGCTGTCAAAGTGATGAATTGTTGCCGGTGATGAACACAAAGTGACGAGTTGATAACTATTATGAAGTAAAAAAAAAAAAAGACCAAGAGAGAAAATAGCAGTTGTATAGGGTTTCGGTTGTTGGGTGATTTGTGGTTCCTCAATAATAGATAGATTAGTTCAGATATTCGTTTCCCTTTCCAAGTCTAATATATGTAGACTCTATCCAGTTTCTCGTTGGAGAAAAATGGTTTCCTATATATTAGTAATCACCCCCCAAAATTCTCTCCATATCCCTTCTGTTATGAAACGAGAATGGATACAGTTGGATGAGGCCAACGTGGCCACATCACTAACATATATGAGCATCTACCATAAACAACAAGCGTTGCCATAATAAAACATGCAAAAAAACATGAAACAATAATGAAATTAGAAACTAGATGCAACCCTAAGCATGAGAAAAATGCAAGCTAAGCCATTAATAAGTAATACACTAAAACAATACCTACACCACAGGTTAGACATGGTGACAATAGCACGCAAGTATGAAAATTAAACCTAGGGATGGCTATCAGCAACATGTAGGCATATCGTAAAACCAAACACGATCTAATTCAATACATGAGAATGTTAGAGAAAACCTAAGAAACTAAAATGACAACAACATAAGTTAGGAATTGACGTGTCAAATAAAGAAAGAAAACCCTAGGCATGACCAAGAACAACTCTACCGAGAAAAAGCATATCACTACCATTCTTGCCGAAATGATGATAGTATATCCACGAATATATATATATATATATATTCTATACCTAAGTAAAAAACAAGAGTAAAAAAACTTTAATAGAAAATATGCACAATTAAGGAAAAATCTCCAAAGCCAAAGAATAATTTCTTTAGAGCATTAAAGAGAAAAGTGCTCACAAAAATTATAGCCTTCAAAGTCTAAAGCCAAAGAATCCCTGCTAAAATGTGGACAAAACCATTCTTTTGTAGCTTGAGACACTCCTAAAGTCTCTCTGGTCCAAAAAGAAGTAAAACCTCACTCAAAACAAAAGCGTTAGATTTTGAGTAAAATATATCCAATGTGGCATTAATTGCAAAAAATTAAAAATAAATAAATAAATGCACAATGTAAATTAGGTGGGAATCCATCTTTAGCAAGGTTTTCACATGTTGATATGTCCAGAATTACAATAAATACTTATAAGAAGTTAAAAAGGCAATTATAATGCGTATATGGGATTCAACAACGCCATCATTACAAACTTAGTCAGAGTTAAACGCTATAAATGTTGTTAACCCTTGATGCTCTCAAGTCAACCCTAGATAAGGCCTAGTTGACGGTCAGTGGTGTTGACCTTCTTGTATATGTTGACATAATTTGCATATTACATGTCAACCCTCAACCCCCGCATCCCTTACATCTAATTTGTCTGGATACAACCCAAACTAGGTCTAGACTAGGAGTGTCAACCACTGTTAGTTAAAACGCGTTTTTTTGCCGTTTAAAACGCGTTTTGCCGTATGCTTCCATACAATACGGAAAAAAATGGAAACGGCAAAAGAATCCGTTTAAAACGCGTTTAAAACGGCCGTTTTAAACGCGTATCCATTTTTTAAGGGTAAAATAGGAATTTTGTAAAAAAAAAATTAATTTAAAAAAAAAAATAAAATAAAAATAAAAATAAAAACCTATTAGTAAAAGTGAAGAGTGAAGACAATATGGTACTTGGTTTTTTATTTTTAACTCCATAATATTTATAGGAAAAAAATCTCATCTTCTTATAGTCCAATGAGTAAAAAGAAGCTAAAGCTAACATCTCATTTTCTTGTAACCCATTGGGCTATTTTATCTTGGGACTCCTAGAGCTTTTAGAATATTAGATGCATGTATACAGGTAATAATCTCTCAAATTGCATGAGTATACTACCGTTTTTTTGGTTTCGTTTTTTTGAAAACTACACGTTTAATACTCGTACCGTTCATTTCCGTCCATTTGCCGTTCCCTGTTTTTTTGACCGTTTTTTTGACCGTACCGTTCAACGTTTTTATCTGTTTAAAACCCGTACCGTACGCTTCTGTTTTTTTGCCGTTCCCGTTTTAACTAACAATGGTGTCAACCAGCCGGGTTGGGCTAGACTTGGTCGTGCCTAGTTAGACTCGACCAATTTCTAGGGTTGTATAATCACGCCCTATTCCCAAAGAACCGGACCGGTGATCAGGTTTCCTCCAGGTAACCCAAAAACCACCAGGATCATCTGATACAGTAACCACAACACAATAAGCCATAAGTAACAAGGAATATATTTTTGTAATACAGCAGAAGTCTTGTCATCTATAAATACCTGTAAATCCCTATATACTCTTAATACCCAAATTGTTAATACTTAGTATATCTACATGTGGGCTCGTAGGTATGAAATGTACATAAGAAATAACAATTTAACTATCAAGAGCACAAAAGGGGAATATACCAAAAGAATAAAAAAAGAACTGTAAATAGGAGTCTGCTATTGTTGCCCCACAAAATAGTTCTCGTATGGGCATCCATCTTCATGGTCGAATCCATCTGGGACCCACCAATCCCCCACTAGAGGTTCATCGGTCTACCTCGAAGTTGGTTCCTCTACGGAGTAACCTATAAAATCATCTAAAGAGGTGTGTACACAAGGGGTGAGCTCACTAGCTCAATAAATGGAAAGAAAAACTCACACAAGGAGTTGTAATCAAATGATACTATATGTAATGTGATTCATTTTAATCCTATTTCACCTAAGCAATCATTACTAGGTCATATGTTACATGCTACTCACAATCATAGTGCGCATATGCCTTGGGTACGAGACACGTCCTCCTTCCAGCGATACGCCCATAGGGTTGTCGGAGAAGGTCAGCCATGAGTACTCGAAAAATTAAATCATGGCTGAACCACATTAGAGATGTAAATCGTGGCTGAACCATAGTAGAAAATTAAAGCAGTACTATTGGCCCTATGAATATATCACCAAGGTTTCCAATTGTTCTAATGATCAACCAGATGTACTTCCAACCACCACGGTGGTTCACGATCAATGCTTTCCCCCCAGTGATAACCTAACACGTAAACCACTATTGGGAAGTGTCGTAGCACGAGGGAATGTGAAATCCTAACCACATGCTCCTATATGAGATAGTACGACTGTATAGTACTTTCGCATCCCATAGCACGGTGTATCAATGCATTCATTTTCAAGCCAACTACGGAATCTATTCTAGAAATCACACACATATTCAGCAAATCATCATCATAATCCATCATTAATAATCCATGCTTAAGGTTCATAGCAAGTAACAATTATCAGGAATATAAGGATACAACATGTTCATTTCTAAATGCATCCAACATCAATCAAGCATATGCATGGGAATGACATTCATGATGTCAAGTCAATATATGAATGAATAAGATGCCAAAAACACTCCCAAAATAAAATCAAAGTCCTCTCCCCACATACCTATTCTTGTAGGAGAATATGCACTCGAATACAAGATCCGAAGTGAAGAAGAATGTCTCGAACCTAACACAGATATGAATTTAGAATAAGTTCATTTTAAAATTATAAAAAGATGTAAGATATGGTCACGACGCGTATAATAGCGTGATGAAGGTTGTCGGTGAGTTTGAGTTCCATCGGAGCTCATTTGGGCTACAAGTGGGTCATACAGGTGGGTAGGTGAACCCACTTGTGCAGTCTGCCTAGACCTGTGGATCATACCGATAGGTCTTGTCCCCGCCGATAGAATCCGAGGCTAACCCATAACCAATGGGTGCTACCTATGACCCGCCGGTCTTACTCACCAGTAGGCCCAGAGGGGATCGGTGGGTCAAGGTACCCGCTGATTGGCCCAGAAGCCCAGGTAAGACTGAAGGGTCACACTGGTGGGTCTGACTACCCACCGGTGTTACCCACCAGTGTTCTGCAGGTTTTGTTATTCTTCTTCCCTTCTTCATCCCACCTCTTGGGAATCCAAGGGGGTTGTTCCCACTTCATCTCCCACACATTTTAGGCTTCATCTACTTGATCAGTTCATGGATCTAAGTTAACATCAAGGTTTTGGGAAATGAATCATACCTTGGCTCAAGAAACCCCAAAACCTAAGATCTCCTTTCCAAACGCAAAATGTCACCTTAATACCTCCAAATCTTTGTTTCCCTTCCTCAAACCTT
The DNA here is from genome assembly GCF_013358625.1 of Macadamia integrifolia. Classification (NCBI taxonomy): domain Eukaryota; kingdom Viridiplantae; phylum Streptophyta; class Magnoliopsida; order Proteales; family Proteaceae; genus Macadamia; species Macadamia integrifolia. The sequence continues at coordinate 11,253 of NW_024869317.1, read as the reverse complement.
TAAAGAAGTCACACAAGGGTTCTATTGTCTATTTGATTTGACTACACACTAAAGGGTTTCATCACATCTCAAGGTTTATGGTGTTACTTACCTTAAATGTAGATCTCAAGGCACTGGACACTATTCCGCTGGCAAAAAGGTAAGACGTGGCTCCGGAAACCAAGGGGAAACCTTCTTCCCTCTTCCTTCTTTCTTCTTCCTCTTTTCTCACTCCTCTTTACTCCTCTCACCAAACTTGCTGAAATCATAAATGGGAGAGAGATATAAATGCTACTTATACCCTAGTGTTATAAATATCTACTAGGGCCTATTTGGTTTTTCCCCTTTATGGGCCAAAACACATTAAATAGCGATTCCAGGTGGGATAGCCAACATTATCAGACACACGTGACTTCATTCATACGAGGAACCCTAAATACATGTGCTCACCAAAGTTGGGCCCGTTGGGTCCACATTTCCCCCCACAGGTGGGTCACACTGGTGGGTCTCGCACCTATCAGTGATCACCCACCAGTTGGGCCCTTACTGTATTTTGGTGAGGGACGGGTCCATGGGCACATCTCACTCTTACCATGTGTTGTGGACTAGATTCTCATCATCCGATAAGATATCATACCTTTCCTATTCGTACATGGCTTTAGGGTACGTGCAAGGGCCCGTCTTAGGCGTGAGAATTACATAAGGTACCAGCTCAATCTTGTCCGACCACCCCACATTTGACGTCACCCTTTCCGTCATACACCATAGGGCACCCGCGTTAACCCTTTTCGGTTTGGACCCTGTAAGACCAAACCAAACCAACCGGTCAATAAATCGGGTTTAGAGAGCAGGGCGCTACATTTACCCCCATCTTTAAAATTTCATCCACAAAATTGAAGTTACTTGGTAGCCTAAATAGATGAGAGTATTTAGCCTAGATATAATCTTCTTTCCCCCAGGATGCCACTTCAAGTGAGTGATTAGCCCACCGACCCGTTACGAAAGCAATGGATCGGTTTTGGAGGGTCTTTATCTTTCGATCCAGGATTTCAGCAGGCTGTTCTTCATAAGTCATATCAACCTCTAAGTACTCTTGTTCTATAGCTAGCACATGCGATGGATCATGGACATACCTCTTCAATATTGAAATGTGGAATACATTATGAACATTTTTGAATGAAGGCGGAAGGGCCAGCATATATACTACTGAGCCAACCCATTTTAAGATCTCAAACACGCCAACATATCTTGGACTTAACTTTCCCATCCTGTGAAACCTGTGTAAACCCTTGGTAGGAGAGATTTTAAGAAATACATTTTCTCCCACTTGAAATTCAATCTCTTTCCTACAGTTATCCGCATAGCTCTTTTGACTTGATTGGGTCGCGTTGGTTTTCTCCCGGATGACATCAACCTTATCACATGTCATATGTATCATTTTCGGCCCAAGAATTAGCTGTTCTCCTACATCATCCTAATATAAGGGAGTCATGCACCTTCTGGCATACAATGCCTCATATGGAGCCATTCCAATTGTGGTCTGATAGTTATTATTATAAGCAACTCCATAAGAGTATGTTTTCTTCCCAACTTCCACTCATGTCCATTGCACAGGCCCTAAGCATAGCTTCTAGTATTTGTATGGTCCGTTCAGATTGCCCGTCAGTCTGTGGATCGAAAGCAGTACTTAGGTTCATTTGTGTTTCTATGGCATGCTGGAGGCTCTTTCAGAACTTAGATGTGAACCTTGGGCCTCTGTCTGATACTATACTCACTGGCACTCCATATAAGCGTACTACATTTTCCATGTAAAGTTGTGCTAACTTATCCATGGAGTAGGTAGTCTTGATTGGAATGAAATGAGCAGTCTTAGTGAGCCTATCAACTGTCACCCAGATTGCATCCATTTCCTTGGGTGTACGGGGTAGCCCGATGACAAAATCTATGGTAATCATGTCCCATTTCCACTCTGGTACTGGGACTGGTTAAAGAGTGCCATATAGTCCATGCCGCACTGTCTTGACCTTCTAACACAGGAGACATTGTGCCACATATAAGGCTACTGTAATCTTCATCCCTGTCCACCAATAACTTTGCTTAAGATCTTTGTACATTTTGGTGCTTCCAGGGTCAAGCGTGTGATCTGAGCTATGTGCTTCCTTTACTATCTTGTTCTGTATCCCCATGTCATTGGGTACACACAATCTACCCCTTAACAACAATGCTCTATCACTAGCGATTGAGAAATCAGGATCGACCAACCTTTACTCTTGGATTTTAACTCTGATTTCCTGTAATTTAGGATCTAAGGGTTGCTTCATAATCACCTCATGTTTGATAGACGACTGTACTTGCAAAGCCGCCAGAGATAAGGTCAGCCGTTTAATGCCATTTGGCTGCCGCTCAAGCTCTAAGGTTGCTCCTTCATTTAAAATGACTTCATCCATCAGCATAACCTCTTGCTTAAGTTACGAGCTGGCGGCCAAATAAGTAAGTGATACGGTCTGAGCTTTCCGACTCAATGCATCTGCCAACACTTTAGCCTTTCCTAGATGGTACTGGATATCACAGTCATAATATTTCATAAGTTCCAGCCATCTCCTTTGCCTCATGTTTACATCCCTCTGGGTGAAGAAGAACTTAAGACTTTTGTGATCATTGAATATCTCGTACTTCTCCCCATACAAGTAATGGCGCTAGATCTTCAAGACAAAAATAATTGCCGCTAACTCCAAATCATGAGTGGGGTAATTCTTCTCATACTCCTTCAATTGTCTATATGCACACGCCATTACCTTACCACGTTACATAAGAATGCAACCTAGCCCAATTCTTGAAGCATCAGTGTAGACTGTCATACCGCCGGTGCCTTCTGGGACTGTTAGTACTGGGACTGATACTAATCGGCTTTTCAACTCTTGGAAGCTACTTTCACTCCTTAGACCATTCAAATTTCACCCCCTTTCTGATCAAATTTGTCATTAGAGCGATGATTTGAGAAAAATTCTCGATGAACCGCCGGTAGTGGCCTGCTAATCCTAAGAAACTCCTAATCTCTGTTGCATTCTTGGGTGCTTCCCATTCTACTACTGCTTTTACTTTTTTCAGGTCAACTTTTATCTCATTCTCAGACACTATGTGCCCTAGGAATCCTACGTGCTTAAACCAAAATTCACACTTGCTGAATTTTGCATATAACTGTTATTCTCTCAACCTTTGGAGTACCATCCTCAAGTGTGATGCATGCTACTCTTCGGTCTTTGAGTATATCAAAATGTCATCGATAAACATGATGACCCATTTATCGAGAACAGCATAAAATACTCGGTTCATCAGATCCATGAAAGCTGCCGATGCATTGGTTAACCTAAAAGACAATACTAGAAATTCATAATGACCATATCAGGTCCTAAAGGCTGTCTCGAGTATGTCGTGGCCTTTTATCTTGAGTTGATAATAGCCCAATCTGAGATCAATTTTTGAGAACACTTTGGCACCTTGCAATTGATCAAAGAGATCATCTATGTGCGGCAATAAATACCAGTTCTTGAGGGTCAATTTGTTCAATTCCCGATAATCAATGCACATATGTAAACTCCCATCCTTCTTCTTGACAAACATAACCGGGGCACCCCAAGGAGAAACACTTGGGCATATAAATCCCTTCTCCAAAAAATTTTGCAACTGAGTCTGTAACTCCTTCAATTTTGGTGGGGCCATTCTATGTGGAGCTTTAGACACTGGGGCTGCTCTGGGAACTAATTCAATAGGAAACTCCAACTCTCTGTCAGGTGGTAGCCGGGTTAGATCATCTGGGAAGACATTGGGAAACTCCTGAACTACCTTCAATTTTTCTAATGGTGTGACTTTCACTTTCACATCTTGGACTGAAGCTAAGTAGCCCTGACATCCGTCTTCCAGTAATTTTACCGCTTGAAGGGCAGAGATGAGAACCTCTTTGTGTCTTTTTGTCTTATTTTCCTGATATACTAGCTCTTCATCTTTATCACTCACCACTTTAATTTGTTTCATGGCGCACATCACGTTTACCCAATGAGCGGATGACCAATCCATGCCCAATGTGATATCAAAATTTTGCATGTTAAATTTGATAAGCTAGGCATCCAGCTTCTTTCCATCTATCTCAACGGGACATAGTCCATATACCTCATTTAATTGTGCTACCTTACCTGTAGATGTGCTAACAATTAATTTACTCTCTAGAGCCCTGGGTGACGTGTCAATCTTTCTAGTAAATCTTTTAGATATAGAAGAATGTGAAGCTCCAGAGTTAAATAATACATAAGCTGGTATACCCGATATAAATAAGATACCTGCTACAACATCAAGGCTTGCTTAAACCTCTTCAGCTGACAATGCATACTTCCTCCCTTGAGGCAGGCCACCTTGAGTCAATACGAGCCTATAAATAGGAGGTTGACCCTGTACAATAGTCGACTTGTACGGGCAATCCTTTGTAAAATGCCCAAGTGATTAGCAAACATAGCACCTATTTTGGGAAGCTTGCACTGGTATTAGTGCTCTCTGTATCTGACCAGGTGCGGTGGAAGGATGAGGTGGCCGTAGGGCCGTAGGCACCGACCCTGCTAGTGTTTGGGCAGGAGGTAGTACCCAATCTATCGACTGATTGGGGCATGTAACCCGATGATCTGTAAGGTTGCTAATAAGATGGACCATAGTTATATAGTCCACAAAACCTCTTGTTTGCGTTGCCCAAGTCTGCATAGGAGTTGGACCTCTTCTAAAGTCCTAGTGTAGTGGAAGACTCTCCCTTTTGCTTGTCTTCCATAGTTTTGGCCTTTTGGACAATCTGGGCATAGTTAGTCAAATCCATAGTCCTCAATATTGTACCAATAGACATCTTAAACCCTTTTAAAAGCTTCTTTGCCTTCTCCTCCACTGTTTTCATATGTGGACGAGCAAAATAGAATAAGTCCTCAAATTGTTGCTGGTACTCAAGGACGGACTTGTTTCCCTGAGTCAAGGCTCAGAACTGTGCTTCCTTGCTGTCTCTAAAGCTAGTGGGATAATAATTTGATAAGAACATTTCCTGGAATTACTCCCATGTTAGTTTCAAGTGAGTTGCCACCTAGATAGGCTTAGAAGCCTTCTACTGTGAATCAACCTCATTCTTTAACTGTAACCTAGCATAGATGAGTTTCTGGGCTTCTGTACATTCTACCAGTTCAAATATCTTCTCTATTTCTTGGATCTACCAATCCGGCTCCAATGGATCACTCCCCACCTTGGTGAAGATTGGTGGCAAGTGCCTCTTAAATGATTCTACCACCTTTGCAGTAGTGGTTGTAGGTGGATAGTTTGGAGGATAAGTTGGGTAATACTGATACAAGGGTGGCATCATGTATAGTGAGGTGTCACAAGGTGGGACCCGTGGAGTAGCCACGGGTGGTGTACCCCCTGGTTGGTCTTCTGGTGGTACTACAGGTGGTGCACTCCCTTAGGTGTCAACAGGTGGTGCTCGAGGAGATGCACCCCCTGTTGAACTATGGCACCCATCACAACTGGAGGATCTTGTGCGAAAGGTACCCCACGGGGGTGTTGACCCATTTACATAGGGTTTAACTATTGGTGAACAACATTCATAAAGGTTTGCTACTGCTAAAGTAACTGCTGCTGAAATGCCTCTTGCTATTGTTGAATGAGAGCCACAACATCATTTAGAGTGATGACGGGAGGGGGATCCGAAATTTCAGGTGTAGGTGAGTCCTCAACCATTTCTTCTCGTGTAGGACTCACCCGAGGTTGAGGTCCCTGAGGATTAGGTGGTCGTCCGATGGGATGAGAACCACATGGGGATCCTCGTCCACTACTATTGGATTTAGTGTATACCATGATGCTTTGTACCTAAATTGCATCAAAGTTTCGTATGATTAAGTGCTACATCTATCACATATAAGCACAAAATCAAATGCACATTATACCACCGATTTTGTAATCATAGTACATTCCACCATCATAGCACGCATCCTAAGCATCGATTCCCATATAGTAACATAATTACCCCACATAAGCATGCATGAAGATTAATTACCCAACGGCTTATAATTTATTCATAAATGGGGTCTACAAGGCTTGAGGAATAAATCCCCAAAATTTGGGATTTTTCTGACCAAAAACCCACACTGACGGGTTATACCGGAGGGTGGGCTGGGTTCAGGACCCGTCGGTCGCTCGTGCGGTTCTGTTATGAGGGCAAAAAAGCCCTCATTTTTAAATACTCTCATTTATCTCTTTTCCCTCTCTTCTCCAAACTGCTCAAGGCAACCAAAGAGAAGCTCTAGAAGCTCTTACAAGCATCTCCCTTGTCTACATTTGGGTTCAAAGCACTCCAAAACTGTCCTCAATCTCAAGTAAGTGGTTTTCTCTTCCTTCTCTTTGGGATTTTGGTTCTTCTTGCTCCACGCTCTCTAAAATCCATTTCTCTTTTGATCTCTTCCAACAAAAATGAATGTAAAATGTGGGTATGATGTTTAATCCATGATTTTTCATCATTGATCATCACATATGCCGTTGCAATGGATTGTTTAACCCTATTTTCCTAAAATCTTGTTGTTCTAAGGTTTTTCCCATTTGCTTTCTTCTTTCTTGCACAATGTGTGATTCAATTAGTCTATCAACTCACATTTGACTGCATGATAGTAGTAGGAGTGTCACATTGCACATATGCATCACTTTTCTCATCTTGGCATGAATTTCCTCCACTCCTAGGTTAGGGTTATTGGAAGATTTGGGGGTTTTCTTGTTTGACCTCAATATACTAAGATATGTATATTTGCATGAGATTAAATCTCCCTTTTACATATTATTGCCCAAATTTTGATCAACGTTGTAAATATCCTTGGTTTATGCTCTTCTCTAAGGAATTTTCTCTTTTTTTTCCTTTGAAATCTGTCAATGCCTTGGTTTGATGCCAACTTTGGCATTTGCATGAATCTATGCTTTAGGTAAATGCTCCTATTTTTTGTCTTATATTTGTATAATACATCTGAGTGTCATGACTCTATAATGTTTACTTATCAATACATGATTTTTGTCGATTTACCATTCATATATGCCTATATTATGACTATGGCATTGCATTACAGGGCTTTCTCCTTTATATTTGTCATTCGACATACATTACCCATACCATGTACCTAATATGAGTGTCATTCCATTTATTTCCCTCCTACTGACCTTATTTCCTTGATTCTCTTTCCTCCCTTGTTTTTTTTTTTTTTCCAATTTCCTCTTGAAATCTTGTCAATTTCTTATGTTTTTCCCATAAATTTACAAAATGCCTTCGCGTAAGGGTAAAGGAGCTGCTTCTTCGTCCAGGGGCGACAGTGCCCCCAGGAGAAAGAGGAGGGGTACGGCCACCAGCTCTTCCACTCCTTGAGCCTGGGCCAGGAGGAATGTTTCCGATGACCTGGAGGATTATGATGATAGTACCTTAAGGAGCCTTGAGGCTACCCTCTCGTGGTCCACCTTCTCTATTTTGATAGAGAGACTGTTGTTGTGAGAGACTTCATTCGAGTGTAGATGCTTGAGAGATTCAATGCACTAGGCTGGGAGGCCATGCTTTCTATTGGCCATCTCTATTACCCCGACTTCGTCAAGATGTTCTACTGTAACCTTGAGGTTTTGTATAATGACAAAGTATATACCCTCACCAGCCGGGTGAAGGGTTGAGACATCCAGCTCCCTATTGATTTATTGGTGGGGATCCTAAACATCTCATTGGAGGGTACTTGGTATTACTACCTTCCTAGGGGTAAGGCCTTGGGTCCCCACATGAGTGAGAACCTCCAGAAGCATGTCTACGAGACCATTTGTAGCAGTGACGTCCGTCCCGAGTCCGAGACAACCTTCCTTCCAGAGGTTCAGGTTTTCAGTCGTCTTGTGCAGTTCAACCTGCTTCCCAGGGCCGGGCACCGAAATCAGGTGAACTTTGTGGCAGCATACATGGCGTACTGCATTTACACTGCTCTGGGGAATCCCCCTCATCTATGCCTTGTATATGTGATCATACCCTTATGGATACACCTTCGAGAGCAGGAGCTCAGAGAGGTAGGGATAGGAGGGCTGCCCCTATGGAGGATGTCCACATGGAAGAAGAGTCCAGCGGGGAGGATGAGGACTATGTTCCTCAGGATGAGGAGGATGATCTGGTGGGTGATGACATCCCTGAGGAGGCGCCTCAAGAGTCGAGAGGTCCCGATCCTAGTTCCTCCAGAGCTGCTGTCGCACCGCATAGAGCCCCACCACCTGAGAGTGGTGCATACGATTTTGAGGGCATGATGTCCACCATGCGGGCCCTGCAGGATGGCCAAGTTCAACTACTGAGAAGGCTGGATGAGAGTGCTTCCAGGGAGGAACGCATCCTGGAGAGACAGGCTACTTTGGAGAACTCCTTTCTCCAACTGGGCCAAGACTTGAGCACCACAGCCAACGCCATGTCAGCAGATTTTGGTCGACTACGGAGGGCGGTACGGTTGGTGAACGTGAGGTTTGACTACTACGACCATCGCCTCGACGTCAACTCTAGACCGTCGGCGAACGTAGTGATCATAGATGACGACGATGATGATCAGTGAGGGCTTAGCTCGCCCACACCAGCTTCTTATCTATTTCCTTTTTATTGGACCTTGTTGTATATTTCATTTCTTTTATCATTCCTTGTATTTGCACTGTAACTGGAATTATTTGTGGGATAATATGTTTTGATAGTGGTTTGTGATGCATTTATTTGTTGAATTCTTGTGTAGTTTGGTTGTGATGTTTATTATTACTTTTTTATCATTGTTATATTATATATCTGTTGTTTATCAGGTGTTTGTGTGTAAATTTTTGGAAATCCCATTTTACGCCGTTATGCTGCCGAAATTTCGTCAACCTAGTACGCGATAGGTTATAACACCAACTAAATTACCTTTTATCTACACTCACGCATGCCATGAATGCAATACCTAAATGCAACCCTTTTTATACTTTCTTTCTTTGGCTTTTAACTCCTTAAAGCTTTTACATTAACCCAATCCCATTTTCCTATTATAGATTCTACGAGATTCTAATGGTATACTGTGAGTGGAGCAGAGCATCACGCTCTGATACCACCGTTGTCACACCCCGTTCACACTGAATCGGGCCAGTGACCGGGTTAACACCGGTTAACCCAAACCTGTCAGGATCATCTGATACTGTATTCCACCACAGCATACACACAACTAATAAAAACTTATCAGATCAACGGAAGACTAGGTTTACCTGTGAATATTCCCATAATACTTGATACCCGAATTGTGATACAATAGGTATATATATGTGGGTCCGAAGGCATGATATTTACACAATAAAAGTACAATTCACATATCAAGTACATAAAGGAAACCATCAAAATCAGAGTACACAGCTCGGCTCGGTATCAAAGGCTAGAGTTCAGCTCGGCATCAAGGGTTAAGCCCAGCTCGGCATCACATGGTAGAGCTCAGCTCAGCCTCAAAAGTGGAGCTCAGCTCGGCATCAGAACTGCAGTCCCGTAGCACAAGTCTCGCACGAGCAGTCAGTTCCGTGCTCTAACTCCTCTGGGGCCCACCAGTCCTCCTTAGGGAACTCAACCATGGGACCCGATCCGTGCTCTTCAGATGTATGACCTGTAAAATCATCTAAAAATGGGGTGCACACGTGGGATGAGCTCACTAGCTCAGTAAGTGGTAAGATGGACCACACAGCAGTTCACACAACAAACACAATCATATGCACTACATTTTAAATCACATCCACCTAAGCAACATTACTAAGTCTTTGGTTTAGTGCTACTACAGCCACAGTGCGCGTATACTCTGGGTACGAGCCACGAAATCCATCCCACGATACGCCCATAGGGCTGTCGGAGAAGGCCCACCGTGAGTACTCAAAAAAGTAAAAAAAAAACATGCCGACCACCGACTCTCAACAGAAATGTAAATGACAAAAATTAAAGGTGTTGACTCCAGTAATTTAAAAGCAGTACGATTAGCCCTCTTGAATATACCACCGGGGTTGCCGACTGTCCTAATGACCCACTGGGCATTATGTCTAACCGCCACAGTGACCCGACAACCGCGACCACGGCTTCCCCCCAAATGGTAACCCAACACCTTAACCCCTATTGGGAAGGTTCGTAGCACAGGATGGTGAAAATTCTAAACTGCATGCTCCTATATGACAATAGTACGATTGCATAGTGCCACCACGTCCCATATCACGGGCCACCAATGCACTCGTTTCCAAGCCGACTATGACATCTAGTCTATTAATACATCATGCACAATGATGTCAACATTCAATCACATAAGCATCTCATCACTTGGCATTTAGAAAGTAAACATAGCACACATGCATAACAATGTGAGGATGACTAATCTACATAGCATATTCATGATGGCATGACTAGACTAGATACAATTAAATGAATGCCAAACAATGCCTTGAAATAAGGCCAAACGTCCTCTCCCCACTTACTTGTAGTGTACAAGGATTCTCGTTCGGTACTGGTGAGATCCGGTGCGAGAAGCGTAGGATTTGGTGAACCTAACATGAGTGAGCGGGGTTAGTATTTCACCATTTTAGGATCAAAATTAACGAGATCCGATGACAAAATCATGTTTAGAACGTTAAAAGAATGTCGCACGTCCGATTTGGGTCCAATCGACGTAAAAATCACATTCGGAACCTCTCAGGTGGGTCAAACAGGTGGCCCACCTGTCTGGCCCACCGGTTGGCCCACCGGTTGGCCCATCGGTTGGCCTACCGGTTGGACCACCGATCTGGCCCACCGGTTGGGCCAGGGGCCTGCTAAGACCTGTGGGCTGGGTGGCCCATCGGTTGTGCCCGAAGGCCCTGCCCTCTCAGGCGGGTGCCCACAGGCGGGCCAGATGGCCCACCGGTCTTGCCCATCGGTCTTGGCGGGAAAACTGTTGTTTCTTCCCAACTTCCTCCATTCTTTGGGAATTCAAATGGGGGCTTTTCCAAACCCATTTTTCACACTTTCAATGTCTTATAGGATGGTTCTAACCTAGATCTAGGTTAGATTCAAGTGATGGGAAGCCATCTTACCTTCTTTACTCAAGAACACCTTCAAACCCTCAAAATCACTTCAAACCCACAATGCTTCTCCAACCTTGTCAATACCTCTTCAAATCCTTCAAGATCAACACATAAATTATCTATTAAACCTTAGATTCATCATTTCAAAGGGGATTTACAAGATCT
>NW_024869316.1:0-25543 GCF_013358625.1 Macadamia integrifolia | reverse complement strand
CTCCAAAACTGCCATCATTTTTTAGTATTTGGTTATTGCCCTCTTGGGTGGTCCCAGTGATCCGAGTTAGGTCTTCGGGACCCACCAGTCCCGCATTAAGGGAAGCTCAAGCAATGACGCATCTAATGGATAATCCAGATAGTTGGGATGATCAAAACATTTAGGCTTGAGGTAACTTTACATAACTTTATCACAACAAAACAACCAAACTCAGCCTTATCCCAACTAAATGGGGTTGGCCTCATGGATCCGAGCAAAGGCAAAATATTAAACATTGAACATAATAGTAAAAAGGAAAGAACACCATAATAACACAACTACTCAACAATATCCCATCTAAATGGGGTTGGCTACATGGATTCCTAGCCCTCCAAACAGGTCTTTGAGGTCATACCAGGGTCAAGACCTAAACTATGGATGTCTTTTCTCACCACTTTTCCCAGGGTTATTTGAGGCCTTCCCCGAGCACTTTTATGTCATTCAATCTAAATCATGCCACTCCTACATATTGGCGCATCTGATACAGATACGCACCCATGGAGTAATCCATACCCATTTGGGTATCCAGACACAGATGAACCGGATCCATATTTGAGTTTTTGGTCCAGTAGGAATTTAGTAGTTATTTTATTTAGGAGAATAATATATTTACTTTATTCTATTTATTTCAGGAAGTTGAGTACGTAGGAGTTAGAGTCGGTTTAGGATGTTTTCCTTTTTTGAACTTATTTCTTTCCAACAATTGGTTCCTTTTAGAAGTCTAAGTAGGTGTTCATTTTTTTTTTTCCCCTTTAAATACTTGAATCCACCGATTAGAAAGACAGAATTGGTTTGAGTGCGTGCTTGCGTGGCCTGGCAGCCTTTTGCTGAGTGTTTCCTTGCCCCCTTTCTTGTGCAAATCTCCTCTCACTCCCCTACAACTCTGAGTTATGGAATATCTTCCCTTCCCCTATCGGCCCTCCATCAGCATCCCAAGGGCTCCGTTGAACAAGACCATGCCACCTCAGAAAACTTTCTCGGAGCTTATTATGAATCAGGAGCATAGTTGTCAAGGCGTCGCCTAGGCGGCGCCTTGGCGTCCCGGCGGTAAATCATAGGCATGGCAGTACAACGACTAATGGTTTCACACTTGGCGGTCGCCTTGGACGGATAGGCGTCGCCATGGACGCCATACCACGTTTTAGTACCTAGGCGGTCGATTTTTTTTTTTACTAACAATATTTTATTTATTATATTTTAATTGGGTTTCTTTTTTTTTTACTAACATTTTCTATTATGATTTGAGACCAAACCCTCGGTCGATTTCAAATTTCCAATTAACGCCAGAGACAAAGCCACAAACCCTCGATCGAAGCTCGAGAGTTCGAAGAGACGAAAACCGAAAACCCTCGACCGCTGCAACGATTTCTCTTCTCCTTCTCCGGCAGCCACTGTTGCATCTTCTGCTCCTCTCCTTCTTCTTCTCCTTCTCCGGCAGCCACCGCTGGTTCTTCTCTTCTCCTTCTCGTTCTCCGGCAGCCACCGCTGCAACTGTTCTCTCCTTCTCCTTCTCCGGCAGCCACCGCTGCAACTGTTCTCCTCTTTCTTCTTCTCCGGCAGCCACCGCTGCAACTCTTCTCCTTCTCCTTCTCCTTCTCCTTCTTCGGCAGCCACCGCTGCTCTTTTCCTCCTTCTCCTTCTCCGGCGGCCACCGCTGCAAGCCTGCAACTCTTCTCCTCCTTCTCCTTCTCCGGCAGCCACCGCTGCAACTCTTCTCCTCTTTCTTCTTCTCCGGCAGCCACCGCTGCAACCCTTCTCCTCCTTCTCCTTCTCCTTCTCCTTCTTCGGCAGCCACCGCTGCTCTTTTCCTCCTTCTCCTTCTCCGGCGGCCACCGCTGCAACTCTTCTCCTCCTTCTCCTTCTCCGGCAGCCACCGCTGCAACTCTTCTCCTCCTTCTCTGGCAGCCACCGTGCAAGTCTTCTCCTCCTTCTCCTTCTCCGGCAGCCACCGCTGCAAGTCTTCTCCTCCTCCTTCTCCTTCTCCGGCAGCCACCGCTGCAACTCTTCTACTCCTTCTCCTTCTCCGGCAGCCACCGTGCAAGTCTTCTCCTCCTTCTCCTTCTCCGGCAGCCACCACTGCAAGTCTGCAACTCTTTTCCTCTTTCTCCTTCTCCGGCAGCCACCACTGCAAGTCTGCAACTCTTTTCCTCCTTCTCCTTCTCCGGCAGCCACCGCTGCAACTCTTCTTCTTCTCCTTCTCCGGCAGCAACCAACATATAGGACTGGTTTTCCGGCAGCAACCAACAGTGACATCTTCTTTGCTCCTTCTCCGGCAGCAAGAACGACAACAACCACAATACGATATCGCCTGCGACATCTTCTCCTTCGGCAGCAAGAGCGACAACCAGGTAAGGGCCCCACCTACTAGTAACTTCAAATCTTCAATGTTTATAATATGTTTTCCTCTTTATCTGTATATCTAGTTATCTACTATCTAGAGTTTGATCTTGATCTGAAGATGGGAAATCATATATTTTAGATTGCTGGAAAAAAAAAATATAAGAACTTGACAATGGTCTTGGTTGTGTATTTGTGTTAAGTGAAATGATTAAGTTGGATTTGTGAGTGTTTGATTGTTTTTTTTTTATGTTATCATGTTAATGTTATTGGTTAACACTTAACATACTTTGTTACTCTGTTTTGTAACTTGTAGGATAGGACTATAGGAGTTCATAATGGATGGTACTGTTGGTGGACCTGGTAGTAGTGGGGGTGATAATATAAGCACGGCTGCATATGATCCATCCAAAGACCCAACCAGGAAGGCCAAATCAAATGACCCTGGGTGGAAGTATGGGTATTGGCCTGACCTGTCAGACAAGAACCTTGTTAAATGCACTCTTTGTGGAAAAAACCTCAAGTGTGGAATTAAAAGGTTAAAGCAACATTTGGTGGGTGGATATGGAGATGTTGCTAAGTGTACCAAGACAACTGTAGCGATTGCTACAGAGATGAATGCAGCTCTTATGCGCAATAAGAAGAAAAGGATGCAAGACGTTTTGGATGATGATGATGTTGATGTTGATGTTGATGCTGGTGCTGGTGCTGGTGTTGGTGCTGGTGTTGGTGCTGATGTTGATATAGAAGTTGAAGGTCAAAGACAGTCTAGTAGGACTCCTTCTTCTACAACCTCTAGACTTATTCCTAGCTCTGGGACATTTGCTAAGAAAAAGAAAGTAGTCATTCAGCCACAAGTAAGGGGCCCCATGGATGCTCATGTTAGACGGACTCCTGAGCAAGTGGTTGCTGAGAGGCATCTTAAAGGTAGTACTCAGACTACTATAGAGAACCGGTTTAGATCAGCGGAAGAAAAAAAGAGAGTTGATAATCACATTGTTGACTGGGTTTATCAGTGTGGTATTCCATTCAATGCTATTAAGTCAAGGAGGTTTGAGGTGATGGTAGAATCTATTGCACAGTACGGGTCAGGATATAACCCCCAAGTTATCATGAAGTGAGAGTGCCATTGTTGAAGGCAGCAAAGGATAGAACTGCAGAGATGAAGAATAAATATGAAGAGTATTGGAAGCAGTATGGGTGCACTCTAATGACTGATGGGTGGACGGATAAAAGAGGAAGGCATTTAATTAATTTCCTCGTTAACTGTCCAGAGGGGACTTATTTCATGGAATCTGTTGATGCATCTAACATATCTCAAACTGCAGAGAAGTTGTTTGAATTGATTGACAACAAAGTTCAAGAAATTGGTGAGGACAATGTTGTGCAAGTTGTGTCAGATAATGCATCGGCTTACAAATTAGCCGGTACAATGCTTATGCAGAAGAGGACAAAGCTGTATTGGACTCCTTGTGCAGCATATTGCATTGACCTGATGTTGGAGGAAATAGGATTCTTGAATGCTAATAGGACTGTGATAAGTAAGGCAAAAAAAGTAACCAACTTCATCTATAGGCACACACGCATTCTTGATGCAATGAGGGCTAGAACAAATGGGAGGGATCTTGTGAGGACAGCAGCTACTAGATTTGCAACTGCATTTCTGACACTTCAAAGCTTGTTAAAACATAGAGATGACTTGAGACATTTGTTTATTTCTGAAGAATGGACTAATTCTAATTTGGCAAAGACCGAAGCTGGGAAGAAAGTGGTTGAGACGGTGTTTGCGGTAGCATTTTGGAATGGTGTGGAAAATTGTCTTAGAGCTTCAAAGCCACTTCTTACTGTCTTGAGGATTGTGGATGGTGATGAGAGGCCTTCTATGCCTGAGGTTCAATTTGCCATGGATGAGGCAAAAAAGAAAATAAAAGAAAATTTTGGAGATAAAGAAAGGCAATACAAGAAAGTGTTAGATATTGTTAATAAGCGTTGGGAGATTCAGATGGGGCGTCCTTTGTATGGAGCAGCACTATTTCTTAATCCTGGCAAATTTTTTTCTTATAAGGAAGGTGATGATGGTGGCTACCAAATTATATCTTTTCTACAGCTTGCATTTAATGAAGTCATTGAAAGAATGATACATGAACCAGCTTTACAAGACAAGATAAATACTCAAGCCACTTTGTATAGATATTCTCGAGGTGGTTTTGCCTCGGATATGGCAATTAGATCACGGGCAATCATGGCTCCTAGTAAGTAGAGTACATTGTTTAGTTGTTTTTCTTGTGTGATATATTAAATATCAATCTAGCTATTTTTATATATATTTATTTTTTATACTTACTTGATGGGGTTTATTTGGAGGTCATGCTTTTGAGCTTTCAAATATTGCAAGACGTATTCTAGGGCTTTGTTGCTCCTCTTTTGGTTGCGAGCGCAACTGGAGCACATTTGAATTTGTAAGTAGCTGGGTATTACATCTATTTCATATTTTAGACTTTTTATTTTTGGAACAATAACTTTGTTTGTTGTTCTCTATTGTTTATGAATTCAGATTCATACCAAGAAGAGTAATAGGCTGGAACATCAACGTTTGAAGATCTAGTCTATGTTCAATACAATCGCCGCCTAGAAGAAAGGTTTCAACAAAGACGTCTCCTCAACAGAAATTATGATCCACTTGTGCTTGATGAACTGGATTGGAGTAGTAGGTGGATGATTGGCGAGCAAGTGGATGATGTAGTCCATCCCGATGCTGATCTCACATGGGACGTTGCTGGTAGAGCAATGGGGGCAACAATGGAGGGGCCCAATCGACCCAGGAGAGCTCAATCATCAACCGCTAGAGGAAATTTGTGCTACACACGCCGTGGTAGAGGGAGGGCTGTTGGGGAGTCATCAGAATCAGATGGGGAAGAAGATTTGGAAGAAGAGGATGATGTGAATGATGACTTGGATGTCATAGATAACTTTGGTGAAAATGCAAATGCTTCTAGTGGACAACAAAGGAATCTGCCATCTGCTGATTTGTTGGATGATTATGATGATTAAGTTATTTGTGTTTGACTGTTTGAGTGTTTGGATTTTATGTATTGTTTNGAGCTCAATCATCAACCTCTAGAGGAAATTTGTGCTACACACGCCGTGGTAGAGGGAGGGCTGTTGGGGAGTCATTAGAATCAGATGGGGAAGAAGATTTGGAAGAAGAGGATGATGTGAATGATGACTTGGATGTCATAGATACCTTTGGTGAAAATGCAAATGCTTCTAGTGGACAACAAAGGAATCTGCCATCTGTAGATTTGTTGGATGATTATGATGATTAAGTTATTTGTGTTTGACTGTTTGAGTGTTTGGATTTTATGTATTGTCTAAACTTTAAACTTTAAACTTGAACTTTGATCTTGGATGATTAGTTAAGTTTTTTTTTTTTTTATGTTGAGTTCATTTGCTATCAAGCTTTATTGCTTCAGTAAGTCATTAATAGCTTAACAGGTTACCACTTATCTTATCATTTGATCTATTGATTCTATTCTTAGGTTTCCAAATATATATCTCTCGTTCATATATAATATATTGACATATATACCTTTTACTTTATTCAGGTTGCTCACTCACTTCCAATCATTGCTTTCAAGCTTCAGTCACAGGTTAGCCTTTTAATTTTTACTTTTGTGTGATGCACATGTTGATTTTTTATGACTTGATGAGTGATGAATTGATGTATAACTGTATACGTCAATAATTTATGTTGATTTTTGATGACATGATATGGCTATGTTGATTTTTTTGATGATTTGATGTAACTTAATGTTTGTTTTATATGTTATA
This sequence comes from Macadamia integrifolia, assembly GCF_013358625.1. Classification (NCBI taxonomy): domain Eukaryota; kingdom Viridiplantae; phylum Streptophyta; class Magnoliopsida; order Proteales; family Proteaceae; genus Macadamia; species Macadamia integrifolia. Next base: position 19,336 of record NW_024869316.1, on the reverse strand, counting down.
GGGTATATATTCTAGGCTTGTAGCATGCTAAATAACTTTAAAAAATAGGGAAAATAAAAAAGTAGCATATTAAATAATTTTAGAAAATAGAAAAAATAAAAAATGACACACGGGCGATTTGACCGCCATGGCAATGCCAAAACGAGCGATTCATCGCCAAATCGATTAGCCACCCCTCCACCGCCTTGGATCGATTTGACGCCGTGACAACTATGATAACAACCCAAAATGTGATGTGTGCCTGCTCGTTTGACATGAAATTCACTTTTGTATATGCGGGTTGGGAAGGCAGTGCAAATGATTGTCGTGTATTCAATAGAGCCCTAGAGGATCCTACCTTGCGATTTCCTCATCCTCCCCAAGGTATATCAATTCCCAAATTATCATGTATGCAAATGATTATTATGTATGCTTTTAATGTCTTGCTTTATCATATTGTAGGGAAGTATTACGTTGTAGACTCAGGATATGCAAGTAGGAATGGATATTTGACACCATTCAAAGGAGAGAGATATCATATACCAGATTATAATGGAGGAAGAAGACAACCCAGAAGTACTAAGGAATTGTTTAATTATAGACATTCTTCTTTAAGGAATCATATTGAGCGTTGTTTTGGGATTTTAAAATCAAGATTCCCTATTTTAAAAAACATGCCTCAATTCTCACTTAGTTACCAAAGTTATATTGTGATAGCTTGTTGTGGACTTCATAAATCTGAACAAATAGCAGATGCACTTTTTCAACAATTTGGGGAAGATGACCACTATGATCCTAATGAAGAGAGAGTCAGGGTAGTCAACGTTCACGGAGAACAAGAAGATGGTGATGTTGCTGGTACTTCTACTACAATTCATCAGGGCAGTCAACGTGTACAAGGAAGACAGATGAATGAGCTAAGGATACAAATTGCAAATCAGATGGCAGTAGATAAGGGTTACCCCCTGATTTGATTGTTTATGTAATAAAATTTCAAGACACCTATTTGCAGCTATGATTTTTATTTTGTAATTCCTATAAACTTGAATAGTAGACTTTTGTTTTTTTATTAAGATAAATGTGGAAACTCTTTATGCTTATATTTTATTATTTACTTTAAGTAACAGTATTTTAAAAGATAATTTCATAAACAAATTATTTCCTTATTTAAGTTAAATTTGACCATAATAGCATGTTTGTAATTATTGATTTCATTGTTCAAAAGTGAATTTTCATTATTTTCCTTTAAGGAATAGAAGTGTTTGTCAAACGTTGTTTCTGTTCTTTTCCTGTTCTAAGGACATTTCTGAAATAGTTTTACCAAACGCTGTTTCTATTCCGCCAGAGTGTCTTCACAGCACGGAATCGAAAAAGAACACTTCTGTAAAAGAACACTATCCAGGAATAGAAGTGTTATCAAACGGCCCCATAGCATGTAGATCTATCTAGTACTCTTTCCGCTAAAAAGAGATAGAGTTTCCAGTTGTGTGGGATCTTATCTAGGCTATATATATATATATATACACACATATAGGTCATTGGTCGTTATCCCCTGAAGCTAAGTAATACAATCTCCGATTCTAAATTGGCCATTGATATTTTAAGAAGAAAATTACTGTCCCTTGGATGGTGGAACATTTGAAGAGCTCCACCATTGCATTTTCTTGCGAAACTATCATGGTATGACCTTCAGCATTTTTTATTTTTTTTTTGGTGAAAAGATCTTCAGTATGTTCAGAGACAGCAAAATCAACTGGCGGATCACATTGCAACATTGGCCAATGGTTCGGCAAAAATTATCATCTATCCTAAAGATTCTCTAAGGAGCTTTGTAAACTTGTCCGTTGATTCTTCCATAGTGTATTTATTACAGATTCTAATTCTTATTTTTGTTTAATAATTTTTTTCACCGGTCAAAAAAAAAAAAAAATACAAAATTTATGCAGTTGAACCTTTAATCTGTATATAGATAGAATCAACCTCATAACCATAAAAACTCAACAAAAAAAAAAATTTTTTTTTTTGGGGTGGTGGGGGGTGGGGGGTGGGGGGTGGGGGTGGTGAACAGACAAACAAAAGAAGCTGTTTAAAGTGGATCCACAAATCCAAGATAGCAAGTGGTAAGCAGTAAAGAAAGAGACAACAGGTTTCTAGGTTTAGCATCAGGTATACAGGTTAGTGTCCACTCACAGCTTCAATTAGCATCTGCACCTCAGATTCGGCAAGCTGAGAGCCAAACTTTTGAAGTCCAGCTTTCAGTTCCTCAATCGAGACAATACCATCATTATCTGTGTCCATTTTCACAAACATTTCTTTGATATCTTCAACTTCTTCAATGGATAAATGATCCGCAATGACCTATTTGACAGCCCCCTTTCATATTAGATATCTTGGTACACAATCAACTAACAGAGAAACAAGAAAAAGGACCATAGAACTGTGAACCAACCCTCAAGGCTTTCCTCTTGAATCTGTTCATCATAGAAAACTGTTTAAGCCTTGATTTGACAACATCTCCAAGGGGAACATTTGAAGCTTTTTTTGCATTTTGGAGCCAAGGATGTTCTGCAACCAGGGAACAAGATAGACATCACGGAACAAGATAGACATCACAGAAGCATACTTAACAGTGGGAACTCAATTTTAACATTAAAAACATTGACGTTTGTAGATTTATTAAGCTAAGAATTTTCTCCCCAGCCTCACCTCTTTTTCTCTTCTTCGATCTTACCCACCTCTTTCATTCTCTTTTTCTATTTTACAGAAAGCTAAAGTGGTTTCAACAACATTGTCCAGAAAATGACAATCCATGTCCAGCTATGTCTATCCAGCTTTTTTGATATCATATGTTAATACTTGTAATAAGAATCTAGGCATCCTACAGGATGATACAATTAGATGAGCTAATAGTCAAATTCCCAACGAGTAAGTCCCCATGAAATACTTAAACATAGAGCTACCAAACCTTTCTATTATGAACCTTCACTTTATGACCGTAGTCATAAAGAAAGGGAAAACAAAATTTTGTTGCAGATGGTCAAGGAACTACTAACAATGATGTAGAAAAGTCACTTGGGCTTATTTTATTGTAAATAAGCCTTGAGTTGTGCTATATATGTGTTGGGCCTTTGGTCCCATGGGTTTTTTTTTTAAATTGGCCACTTTAATGAGTCTAAAATATGGGTAGAAGGTAGGAAAACGGAATTTAATTCATTAGTTTAATTAGTTGTTATTTAATTCAATAAAGGCCCATTAGGCCATTGGTTGGTTGTAAGATCCTATATGGATTATTAGTTAGTTAGTCCTACTCCATGTTGGAGTCATAAAGTCAAGTCCTAGTCTTATTTTGAATTCCTAGTTGTAGTAGGAGTGTCTAGTTCTCTTTTAAAATTAGCTCATAGTCTTAGTATGATTGTAAACTTCCTCTCTATAAATAGAGTACCATTATTTCACAGATTGGAATGAAAAGAAAGTTTGCAACTAAATGCTTAGAGCAACTGAAATAGCTACGGGTGAAAAGCCCAGGCTGAGATAGCCACCTCCTCCCCCACTTTCCCTTGTTTCTTCTTTGTTTAATCTTTCTATTTTCATTCTAAATTGCTGCTGTTTATCGTTGCTGCTGCTGTGAGTATTAAAGAAGTTCAGATCTGTCCAAGCATTAAAAACCAGAATCAATCAGCCAAAGAGTTCCTGTTCTTGAAGCCAATCGACCCTCATTGTTGCCCAAGTCTGAGATCTGGTCTGCAAATCCTTGTGGGGACTGGTTCTACACTTTTAGAAGATCAATCGATCCTCTCATGAAGACCATCTGAAGTCGACCGGCTGTTGTTCTGGAGAATCTTGAAGTTCTCTCTCTTAGGTAAGAAAATCAAAAAAGTTTGTAACTTCACAACCAACAGCCAGAATCCTCTCAACTTTAGGGGTTTTTGTACCCTCCCTAGGGACTATCTACGCCCAAGAGTGCAACTCAATCGGACTCCTATAGACCTGCCTTTATCTCTCTAGCTCTATAGCAGGTCTTTCTCTCTCCTATCGGGTTGGGTTTTGGGCTGGTTTTTCTCCTGTATAGGTATTCTATCCTTGGGGGTTTGTTTGATGGTCTTATTTCCTTGTTTCCTGGTCCTATTTATATTGTTTGGGGTTATAAACTGCTGGGGTAGTTTCTTGTAATCTACTCCTGCATTAAGTGGTATCAGAGCTATGGTTGAAGAAAGCTCCAAACAATCTATCAGAGCCTAACCGAAGATAGTTCCAAAAGTTTGTTACTTCGTTGGACAAAGAGATATATTCTACATCTTTGATTGGTTAGATTCTTTAGAGGAATATTTTGACTACTATAACTTGAAAGAGACAAAAGCTTCAAGTTGTTTGCTCCCGGTTGATTGGTCATACTAGAGATTGGTGGAGAATCCATGAAAAGCGACTCAAAGTTTGCGGGCATGAGCCTAGGACTTGGGAAAAGATGAAGTACGAGTTAGCGACACAATACCTCCCTGTATATTTCTAAAGAAGGCTCTTTCCTCCACAAGATTCCCATCAGAATACATCTATAGGCCTAAAGTTCGAAGAATTGAAGGAGGCTACTACTGCCCAATCTAATGCTCAGCCACGTTATTTTCGTGGTGAATTCCTTGAATGGATGCGTGAATTGGAGATGTACTTTGACAACTTAACAGGGACACAAAAACGCCAATATGCATGTTCCCAGATGAGTGATTGTGTTCAAATGCAACGGAAAGTCCGTGAAAGGCAACTTCAAGCTCAAGGACGCAAGCCTAGAATGTGGGACGAGATGCAGTATGAATTGGCAGGCATGTACCTATCTGAGCATGAATGAAACATGTACTTCCTTCCACCAGATGTGCAAAAGCCACCCACAATTGACAATAGCATGAAGAAATCATCGGCCTCTATTGCAAAGAAGCAACAAGAGAAGACACCTCTGTCCAGTGACCTATAGTCAAAAGTTGAGGTTAGTGTTAAAAATTTTCCAACCATTCTTATTGTTGAGGAAGAACTAGTCATTGATGTTCCTATCAACGAGACTCATGTGGAAGAAGTTGAAAGCAACAAGGTTTCCACAATGGACAATGAGGTTGAGACTGAGGAACTTGACACTACAACAACTGTGATAACTATGAACAGCCAAGAGGAAGATCCTAAGGAGTTCAAGAATAAAGTTGGGTTTGAACCATCAATGGAACTGGTTGGGAACCACCAGGTAAATGAACCAAAAGAGCTTTATGTTGCATTGAAGTTAGAAAAGATCAAAGGTGCATATGTAGATGACCCTATGGATACATCCGAAGATGTTGAAGTTGTGCATGTGGACTTCGTCATCCCATTAAAGTATCTTGAAGATCGAGCTCCTCACATTCTAGACTACATCTTTATTATCAAAGAGCTACCTGAATTTTTCTACGACTTGAAGAAGGACGTGCACCATGATATAATCACCCTCACACTGTACAAAATTAGAGGACGAATTTTTTCTAAGAGAGGGCGGGTTGATGTAGATAAGTCACTGGGCCTATTTTATTGCAAATAAGCCTTGGGTTGTGTTAAGTATGTGTTGGGCCTTTGGTCCTATGGGTTTTCTTCGAAATGAGCCACTTTAATGAGCCTAAAATATGGGTAGAATGTAGGAAAACGGAATTTAATTCATTAGTTTAATTAGTTGTTATTTAATTCAATAAAGGCCCATTAGAACATTGGTTGGTTGTAAAGTCCTATATAGACTATTAGTTAGTTAGTCTTACTCCATGTTGAAGTCATAAAGTCAAATCCTAGTCCTATTTTGAATTCCTAATTGCAGTAGAAGTGTCTAGTCCTCTTTGGAAATTAGCTCCTAGTCTTAGTATGATTGTAAATTTCCTCTCTATAAATAGAGTACCATTATTTCACAGATTGGAATGAAAAGAAAGTTTGCAACTAAATGCTTAGAGCAGCAAAGATAGCTGCGGGTGAGAAGCTTAGGCTGAGATAGCCACCTCTTCCCCCACTTTCCCTTGTTTCTTCTTTGTTTAATCTTTCTATTTTCATTCTTAATTGCAGCTGTTTATGTTTACTTCTACTGTGAGCATTAAAGAAGTTCAGATCTGTCCAAGCATTAAAAACCAAAATCGATCAACCAAAGAGTTCCTGTTCTTAAATCCAATCGACCCTCATTGCTTCCCAAGTCTGAAATCTGGTCTGCAAATCCTTGTGGGGACTGGTTCTACACTTTTAGAAGATCAATCGATCCTCTCCTGAAGACCATCTGAAGTCAACCAACTGCTATTCTGAAAAATCTTGAAGTTTTCTCTCTCTTAGGTCAAAAAATCAAGAAAACTTGTGACTTCACAACCAACCGCCAGAATCCTCTCAACTTTGGGGTTTTTGTACCCTCCCTAGGGACTATCTACACCCAAGAGTGCTGCTCAATCGGACTCCTATAGACCTGGCCGCACCTTTCTCTCTCTAGCTCTCTAGCATGTCTTTCTCTCTCCTATCGAGTTGGGTTTTGGGCTGGTTTTTCTCCTGTATGGGTATTGTATCATTGGGGGTTTATTTGATGGTCTTATTTCTTTGTTTCCTGGTCCTATTTGTATTGTTTGGGGTTATAAACTGCTGGGGTACTTTCTTGTAATCTACTCCTACATTAAACAAGGCATGGACAAATAGCTTCTATTTCTTAAAATCAAGTGGCTCAGTCCAGAAACACAAAAGTGAGAGGTCTAAACTCCCTAGCAGTAGCATGCATCAAAAGGGAATCTGATGCTGCAGGCTCTTAAAGCAGCAACCATATTAAAAATGATGATGTGTTTGCCGGTGGTTAACAAAATGGTAATGGCACAAGTAACACCCACACACACACAAGCATGTGCCTGCATGGACAACAGGTAGATAATGGCACAGTAATAAGCCAACTTTCTGATGCCAACTTTCAGCATCAGAAGCACTCCCAGCAGAAAATTGCACCCCAAATGGTGAAGCCCAGATCTAGCATAAACAGTATAGACATACAATTTGGTGTCAAATCTAAAATGCAGGATAGATAGCAGTACAGCTGCCATCTCAACTCAATGCAATAAGACTAAACAATTTCACAAATCTTGTTCAGATGCACAACAGATATACAAGTTGAAGCACAAGAATCTCTGTTTAAAATGGATGCATATGTTGTGTATATAAGGAGGCTTGCCAAAGTACCCATATTGGTAAACATTGGAAATGTCTGATGTGTCTAACCATTAATAAAATTTGTGTCCATATATAGTAATTAGATGGTCCATCTACAAACTAACTAGTACAGAAAGGCATACAATACCAAGTACTTGCTTTGCAGTTAACCGGAGCTTTGGGTCAGGCTCCAACATCTGTCGAACGACACTCTTTGCACTCTCCGAAATATTTGGCCATGGATCCCGTTTAAAATCTATTAGCCCACGGAGAATGGCCTGTGCAACCCTTTGCTCCGACTCTGTATTTTAAAATCATATAGTTGATTATAGGTGCAGAGGAAGCAATTCTCTTAATCAGAAGCTCAACACTAGTTCACATAACAGAAGTATTGGCTTGCAAAAAAAGTTAAATGGAGGGCTTCTACTAGGGAAGAACCTTACCGGCCCAAAATGGAGGAACTCCACACAATAGGATGTAGAGAATCACTCCCGCACTCCATATATCTATTTCAGGTCCATAGTTCCGCTTGAGCACTTCTGGAGCCATGTAGTATGGACTTCCAACAATTTCAGAGAATCTTTCACCTGGAATGACCAAGAATATAAGCATTACATAAATATCAGTGTGAAATAGTATGCACGGTCAAAGGTTTAAGGAATAGAGAGTTCCTAGAGCTTGACATAACCCAACACAAACTAACTTGGCCCAAATTGCACCATGGTTGGTATGTGAGTCGGTACCAGATTTGAGAAACTCATGTTGACAAGCAGGCTGATCAGCAGAATCTGCACATGAGTTACTCTTGAAAACCCATCTGGATTGCACCTACATAAAAAGTACTCTACAAACTAGTATCCTGTTTAGAGTGTCTTAATGTCCAAGAGCTAACTCAGAAAGGCCCCCAACTTAATGATCCAATCCTCCATGCAATAGCACAATTGATATTAGGGATATCCGCCTATCATTTGATTCATACCATGTGCCTCAATATATTCCACAACTAATTCAACATCCATCAAATACTTGTTGAGAAATGTAACTGTGTAGCAGAGTTTAAATGGTCATTCCAGAAACATTTTGTGAACCTAAACATTTTACTTTAAATAAATTAATGCATAAATAAAGAGCTTAGGATGCCTACTCCTTACATTTCTAATAGAGAAACTACAATTCCCACATACAGGAGACTCAGTCTAGTTAACTCTCTCAGAATGAAAAGCGAAAGCAGAAAAAGAATAATGAGTAACAAAAGAATCAGTCTGCTACCAACATCACAGAAAGTGAATTCCATAACAATGGGGTTCTAAATAACCTAGGACTTAAGAATTCAGAAGCCTTTTGAGAACCAGAACTCCAGTAAAGTAAGAAACCAGAATTAAGAGAATATCAGAGAATCAGATCATTAGAATGGGTCAAAACGCTGGTCGAAGAGTAGATTTATGGAGGAGAACAATTCCTCAAAAGTCATGGAATGTGGATTCCATAGTGAAGTTCAATCTCTAATCTGACAAGTGATTGAAAAGGAAAGTTTTTATTTTCTTACCAAACTAAAAGGAAATTTTGGATTTTTGGGGAAAAAAATATTTGAATCTCCTTTGTCCTTGAAATTGACTCCTACGCTGAAACTAACTCAAATCCCACATAAAAATAAACTTCAATATGCCTTTTTTTAAAATAGAAACTAGCGCAAGGAATTAGAAAACAGACAAGCAAGCTTTGTGAAGGAATTCCTTCTTCCTGGTTTTAGTAATTTCTGTTGGTTATAAATATCCCAAGCCCCACCTGCAGTGATCAAATAAAGGATAGAACAAGAATATCAACAATCAGACGAGGAAGCCTTCCAAACCCTCTCAACTATATTGTTACTGCTGCTGCTCTTTCTTTCTCTTTCTCTCATGGGTCGTTCAGTGATGATGAAAACAACTAAGAAACAGTGGCTTCCATCCATTGAAGCTCGGCCAGAGAAGCTGCTCATAGAGGTGTTAGCTCGAGTTGGGTCCTCTCCAGTGACTGACCTCTTCAACGTGAAAAAGAGGTAACCATTAATGGTTTCACAATTACCTTAGAGAGCTCTCCTTCCCTCATGCATTAACTGTTACTTCAATCTTCCTTTGAAGGGTTATCTAAATTTTCTCTTCTTATTGATTTGCTTTTCAATGGTTTGCAGTTGCAAAGGATTCTAGAAGGTTGGGGGAGAAGCAGAAGTACTTTGAAGGTTCTCCTTACAGAAGCTACAGCGGTTCCATGGCGGTCAATTCGTTTCGAAATTTCACTCATTTTGGTCCAAAAAATCCACTGTTTTGTCGAAATTTCAGCCATTTCGTTAATTTCGGCCATTAGCCCCCCAAACAATGCACTTCTTCCAGTGCTCAATCTCCTATTATACATGCAAAGATATTCGATCATGTACTTAGCAGCCTTCTATTGATTATCATGTTTCTCATTTTGTTTATGTTTCCCATCGTCCTTTTCTAGTTCGTTCGTTTGCCACATCTCTATATGTTATTCCTATTCCTAAATCTTACAATGAAGCACTCACCCAACCTGGATGGTAACATGCAATGGATGTTGAGATTGAAGAGCTTTAGAGCCATGCTCATGAGACACGGAAATGACCACTTTACCTCAAGGTAAAGAGTTGGTTCAATGTCACTAGATTTTTACTATTTAAGTACAACCCAGATGGAGAATGTTGCGACCTGGTGGTCAAGCGATCGAAACAGCCTCTCGACATTCATGGACTAAGGCTGCGTGGTTCTCACACCCCCATACCTCGTACATGCGGGTGAACCGGGTACGCCCAAAAAGAAAAGTTAACCCAGATGGAACTGCTGAGCGATTGAAGACTTGTTTGGTTGCCAATGTTATAGATAGATTTATAGTATTTTGAAACTTCTATTCTGGGTGTCTGGTTGAATTCTGTACATGTTGTTAGATCCCTCACAATGAACCTTGATTGGCCTTTGTTTCAGTTGGATATTAAGAATGTTTTCTTGTATGGTGATTTCCATGAAAAGGTGCATATGGAGCAACCTCCCAGGTATGTCGCCAAGGGGAGAATGCTACTAAAGTTTGTGAACTCCATTAAGGCTATTTACGGCCTTGAGCAATCTCCATGGGCTTCTATTGATTATAATGTTTCTCATTTTGTTTATGTTTCCCATCGTCCTTTTCTAGTTCGTTCGTTTGCCACATCTCTATATGTTATTCCTATTCCTAAATCTTATAACGAAGCACTCACCCAACCTGGATGGTAACATGCAATGGATGTTGAGATTGAAGAGCTTTAGAGTCATGCTCATGAGACATGGAAATGACCACTTTACCTCAAGGTAAAGAGTTGGTTCAATGTCACTAGATTTTTACTATTTAAGTATAACCCAGATGGAGAATGTTGTGACCTGGTGGTCAAGCGATCGAAACAGCCTCTCGACATTCATGGACTAAGGCTGCGTAGTTCTCACACCCCCAGACCTCGTAAATGCGGGAGCCTCATGAACCGGGTACGCCCAAAAAGAAAAGTTAACCCAGATGGAACTACCGAGGGATTGAAGACCTGTTTGGTTGCCAATGTTATAGACAGATATATGGTATTTTGAAACTTTTATTCTGGGTGTCTGGTTGAATTCTGTACATGTTCTTAGATCCCTCACAATGAACCTTGATTGGCCTTTGTTTCAGTTGGATATTAAGAATGTTTTCTTGTATGGTGATTTCCATGAAAATGTGCATATGGAGCAACCTCCCAGGTATGTCGCCAAGGGGAGAATGCTACTAAAGTTTGTGAACTCCATTAAGGCCATTTACGGCCTTGAGCAATCTCCATGGGCTTGGTTCGATAAATTCAATAAAGTTGCTATTGAGTTTGGTTTTAAGGAGTGCTATTCTGATAATTCAGTTTTTGTTCGTAGAGAAAATTCTTGTGTGGTTATTTTAGTTGTTGATTTTGACAAAATAATTATATACTGGCAATTATCTGGTTGCTATTAAACATGTGAAGCAACACCAGAATAAGCATTTTCTGAAAGATTTGGTTGTTTCCCTTCGGTACTTCCTGTGTATTAGGTTGTGAAGAGCAAGAAGGGTATTAGCATATGTCAATGGAAGTATGTAGTTGATCTTCTTTCAGAAACCTGATGTAGATGAGGGAGCCACTCGAACCAGCCCGGATGGTTCAGCTCTGATTTGGTTTTATTTGGTCCAGCCATCCCATCGAACCAGCCCAGATTTGGTCCAGATCTGGCCCCTTTCTTGTTCCTTCAGTTGAGCACAGCAGAAGGGATTTTTCTCCCCATCGAGGAGCAATATCCAGTCCACAGTTTTGTCTTTATTTCGTCGTAGTAAGCCAGCCATCAAGTGAAGAATCAGCAACTTTCTAGAAGCCTCCTGAAATCTCCATCAATTTTCTTAAGCTCGGGCTTCAAGTTTCGATTCCAGCAAGGGAGGAAATTTTGTTTCTAATTGATAGCAAGAAAATCAGAATAGGAAATATCAGTTATTGAGTTAGAGTTTATTTATTTCTATGTTTATTTGTTTCTAAGTTATTGTCTATTTCCATTGTTTCCTAAATTGTAAAATCAGCAATCAGGGCTATTTATACAAGTCCCATCAATTGTATTCGGCAGACATTGAGAACAAAGTTATTTTCTCGCAATTAGTTCAGCCTAAGATAGGTGTAGTTCATCAACTGAGAGAATTAAAGGGTGAGAGACCCAGTCTGAGATAACCATTCCCATACCCCCTTACTTCTTTCAATCGATCCTCACACTCTTCTCTTTCTATATTTTCATTTTACCTTTGTTTATTGAATACTTGAGTGACTAAATCAAGCCTATCGAATCCCTTAAAGACCAGCAACAGTTAACTTGAAGAACAGGCAGAATACAGCAGAGAAGTGGAGTTTCTTGGACACTGGTTAAACTTCAGATTTCCCTGATCTGCAGCCTTCTCAGCCTACCCATTTAAGGTTTTACTCTAGCCCAGTAGCCCCCAAAGGACCACTCGACAAGCGTATCAGACCCTTTGGAGGGCTCCTCTTGCAGGTGCAGGATTACTCCTTCAAGCCTGTGACACCCTAATTTGTGTTCTACTCTGGAAAGCGAATGGTTTCCTAACTACTAGGAGGAATTCAACCAAATTTGGAGGACTATTTAACGGCCTTTCCAGCCAAATTAGAACCAAATTTGAGGCTTATCTGAGACCTGGTTTATGAGTAAGCAATTTTCTTTAAGGTCAGATCTGAGATTTAAATCTGAGTTTGGTATGGGGTCTGCACAATTATTGGGGTTATTTGCTTTGGTGAATAACCTAACATCAAAACCAGGACGTTAAGTATTAAACCTGTTGATACACTTATGGATCCACATTTGAAAATGGGTCATTGATGATGGTAAGATATTTGAAAAATAGCACAGGTACAGAATGCTGTTGGGAGACTTATATCTGTCAATTACTAGGCCACACATTTCCTTTGTTGTTGGTGTTATTAGCCAATTCATGGAGCAACCTAAACAGGTACACTGGGAAGCAGCTTCTAGAACACTTGGGTATCCAAAACATTCTCCAAGTAAAGGAAAGATTTATCAACCTCCTCAGAATTAGGACGTATTGGCTTATATTCTGATGCTGATTGGGCATATTTTGTAGAGAATAGGAGATCCACTACTGGTTATTGTACCCATGTTGGAGGAAACTTAGTAATAGAGGTGTAAATTTGGCCTCGACAACCTGAACAGGGCTTGGGTTAAGTTTTCCAATCCTGAGGGCGGGTTGGGGTGTGAAAAACACTAACCCTAGGTCAGGGTTGGGTAGGGCCTAGGTGTCAACCTAGGCCCGGCCCAACCCAACCGTGACTTTTAACTCTGGTTATATAATATGTTTAATAATATATATATTGCTTTTACTTCATTGTACATATTACTATAATATATACATGCATTGTAACATAGGTTATAATATAATACATTATAATACAATGTTTTACATGCCACCATCTTTTGATAAAAAAAAAAAAAAAAAAACACTCCCACGTTATGTACAACAAAACATGCACACACCACTCACATTTTTAATTTAAAAAACCCTATACATAACATATTATAAAGTATAAACCATCACCCACTTTTGTGACTCTCGCCTCTCCCCTCACTTCTGTCTTCTTCTTTTCTTCTTCTCTTCTCCTCCTTCCCTTGGTTTGATTACAGGATTTTGGAATCGTAACATGATATCAAAGCTTATGATCAAACCTAGGGTTCATCAATCCTTCTCTGCTATTTCTCTTTTCCATTGAACCTCTCTGGTGTGCAGCAGCCAACTACTGCATATGCTATGGATTAAATCACTCCCTTACTCATTGATGGAGGTGCTTGTTTTGTATTTGGATTGTAATATTATGCTGCTGAACTGAAAATTGAAGACCTTGGATCTTTGCCACCATCCTTCTGCCCAAAATTGATTATTTGCAAGGTTTTTTTCTAGTTAATCAATTTTTGTCCCTGTGGTTCTGTTGATTGATTTGATGACGTGTATGGTGGGATCAGGTTTGGATACTATTACTCCATACTAGGATCTTCCATTCGATAGTGCTACAAAGATCTGCACACAGGTGATTTGAGTATTTGCTTCTACTTCAAAACCCTGACTTTTCGATTTTCATTTTTGGTTCCCTATGGCCGAGACCAAAACTACGACCCCTGCTGCTACTACATTTTCGTCGGACAATGTTGTTGAGTTTAGCGCCTGAGCAACTGATTGCTGTCATCGTGCAGGCTAGTAGAAAAATCTCCTGATGAATGGCTCAGTTTAGTATCAATGGAAGACCCTGTGTTAGTACCATCGTCTAACACTGCATGATTGGCTAACTGGGTGGCCCACTCTTGCCATGCTTTGCCCAACAAATCTCGACAGAATGGTTAGGCTTCCCACAGTAAATGCACTGGCAAGATGCACGCTTAGACGGCTGTCCACTAGGACCTCGACCAGCCGACCCACGTCCTCCCCCACGACCGCGACCACGACCACGTCCACGGTTGGCAACGAAGGCAGAATTGTCTTTGGAATCCTTATCTGGTTTTGTTGATGAAGTAATACACTTCAGTCACGAATAAGTGTCATTCAGAGTAAGAACAGTATCGCCTGCAAGTAGATGGCCCTTCACTGCTTTCAAATCATTATTCAAGCCAGTTAGGAATTTGGAAACAAAAAACTCATTACGCTGAGCTTTCAATATTTCAATGTCAGTGATCAAGGGTTAGAAAACATTGAGTTCTTCAACCATTCCCCTGAAAGCACTATAATACTCTGGAAGAGTTCTGTCAGACTGGCGAAACTGGAATAGTTTCTCATAAATATCATAGACACGAGTCATGTTCTTCTCCTGAGAGTAAGTTTCCTTCAAATCGTTCCATACTCCCTTTGCAGTAGAGTGAAACATGACATTGGCAGCAACATCTGGTTCCATACTATTCCACAACCAGATTAAAATCAAGGCATTCTCCTTCATCCATTCATTAAAACCCTTGTCAGATGCTGGAGATGGATCAAAGGTAGTATACTGAAGTTTATCCTTGGCCATAAGGTAAACCTTCACAGACTAAGCCCAAAGTAGGTAATTTGAACTTCCCTTGAGCTTGATTGAGGTAATTTGGACATTGACAATGTCCGAAGCAGATGCAGTAGTCACAGAGGTAGTAGACTTGGTCACAGCCATAAGAACCAAAAATAAAGTGGGCAAATAGCGTCGCAGAAGTAACAAAAAAAAAACCAACAACCAAACCTAAACCACAGAGACCAGCGCTAGCGATCTGGCAAAAATCGAGTAGGGCAGAGAAGAAAGTAAGCTGCGGTCCAAGGTCTTCAACTCTTCAGTGTGGAAATAGTGGGGGCACGATCCATGCACAAAGTCAATCGGTCCATGTGATTTAAAACATAGTAGATGCAGCAGTAGGCGGCTGCACACCAAAAAGGTTTAGCGCTAAACTGAGATCGACAGAGAGGGATCTGAAAAACGACTTTGATTTGATTACAGAGGCTCTGATACCATGTTACAATCCCATAGATCTGTAACCAAACCAAAGAAAAGAGAAAAGAAGAGAAGAAAAAGAGAAGAGAGAAGAGAGAGAGGAGCGATTGATGGTACTCCCAAAAGAGAGGAGAGACCTACGATCAGTCCAGAATAGGTTGATCGCAGATTTTAGTCCTTTACTTATATTAAAATAATGCTGAAAGTAAAAGACAAAAGTACCCCCATTGTCCAATTACAAGCAAAGCCACATCTCAGAAATATAGGAGCCGATGGGACCCAAAATACCCCTATCGGCCCCTATCGGCCCCTATCGGTTTTAGAGTTTACCGATGGAAAGATGGTTTATATTATCTCAACTGTGGTTCTCCTACTTCTTCTGCTGCTGCTACTGCTGTTGGGGATGTGACTCCTTTCTAATGGTACTGTCATTTAGGACATTTATCTTCAGCAAGGTTTAGGGGTGTCAATTGGTCGATTCGGTTTGGTTTTGGTCGGGTTCAATCAGTTTCGGTCTAGGAATGAGGGAGACCAAAACCAATCCGTTAAGGAACTTCAATTTTCGGTCGGTTTCGGTTTTGGTCCAGTTTGATTTCAGTTTATTTCGATTTTTCAATATCGGTTTAGATCGGTTTATTATTGGGCTTGAACCATAATGAAATCTTACATTTATAACTTAGAGTGACAAGATTTGACCCAAAAAAACACTTTAAATTTATGATTAAACCATGGTTTATTATTATATGGGAAAGATAGCTAATATTGAAACCAATGGAGAACAAATTACTACGAAGATAATTAATATTAAAATCACAAAATGAACCCTATTATCCAATCATTCATTTAATTATCCAACTAGTTTTGTATAGTGAACAAGGAAATCAATGGAAGCATTATTACAATTTATAAATCAATTTTTCTATTTATAACCTAATATTCAATGATTTGTAACAATTCCTCTTACAAAAAAAAAAAAAAAATCTCACTAATATTGTAAAAAATGGATAATCGATTTACCAATTTATAATATCAAAATCATTTTTTTTATCGTTTTCATTTGGTTTGGTTTCAGTTTGGTTATTGGTCGATTCGGTTTGGACCGGCTATACCTCAGTCCAAAACCAATCCAATAAGGATTGGTTTGGTTCGGTTCGGGTTTTATTGGTCGGTTTGGGTTAGTTTTATCGGTTCAAGCTAGGTTTTGACACCCCTAGCTAGGTTGAAACTTTTATATGCTAGTTTTAAGTTTGTGATTAGGTTAGAATGTGAGGCCTGTGAGTTGGGAAAACATCTCCGTGTGTCCTTCCCATCTCGCTCTGTCTCGTAGTCCGTCTTTATTTTCCTTAGTCCATTCTGATGTATAGGGTCCTTGCAGAGTTAGTTATAGATTTGATTTTCGTTATTTTGTGACTTTTGTGGATAATCATTATCGCCTTACATGGTTTTACATCTTAAAAGACAGATCTGAATTTTTATCTGTGTTGCAGCAATTCTATACTGAAATAAAAACTCAGTTTGGCATTTTAATTAAGATTTTTCATTCTGATAATGCTTTAGAATATGCTCAAAATGATATTTCTGATTTTTGTGCCAACCGTGGGATGATATACCAACTAGTTGTGCCTATACCCCACAGCAAAATGGGGTAGCAGAGCGCAAGAACCGGCATCTACTCGAGGTAGCCCGTGCTATTATGATTCATATGCATGTTCCTAAGCATTTTTTGTGTGATGGGGTTTTAACTGTATGTCACTTGATTAATCGCATAAGATCTTCAGTACTTTTAGATAGGTCCCCTTTTTCTATTATGTTCCCTACTTTGCCAAGTTTTCCTGTTCCTCCCCGAGTCTTTGGTTGTGTGTGTTTTGTCCATAATTTGCATGTGCAAGTAGATAAACTACCTCCTAGGTCTATTAAGTGCATTTTTTTCTGTTATTCACGTACTCAGAAATGGTATAAGTGCTATGACCCCATTATTCATAGGAACTTTGCTAATGCCGATGTGACCTTCTTTGAAGGCACAACATTCTTTTCTCCCCAGGTGTCCCAGTCTGGTATGGAGTGGACTTCTCCATCTCCTCCACCTATTCCATCTCTCATACCCTTCCCTGATGTGCCCAATGCCAGTGACTCACCTCCTTTACAGGTTTATCAGTGCAAAAAGAAGGTTGGACAGCCGAGTGGAGAAACCAATACTCCAGATGATTCACTTCCTCCACTGCCGCCTTTCTCTGGTGAAGCTCCTCCTCCTCCGCCTGATGACTTACCAATTGCTCAAAGGAAAGATACACGTTCTTGTACCCAAAAATCTATAGTTGTGTATCCTATTGATAACTTTGTTTTCTTGTCTCATCTTCCCTCTCCCATCCATAGTCTTGCCTTGTCACTTTCTACTAACCCTATTCCCTACACCCATAATGATGCCCTAGCTATTCCTGAATGGAAAGCTGCCATGGATATAGAAATTGATGCTCTCTTAAGTCGTGGTACTTAGAGTCTGGTAGATTTACCTCCTGGTAAGGATTTGGTGAAGTATCGCTGGGTGTACACTGTTAAGTATCACTCTGATGGCTCTGCTGAGTGGTTGAAAGCTCGTCTAGTTGCTAAGGGGTATACTCAGACATATGGAGTTGATTATTTTGAGACCTTCTCCCCAGTTGCTAGGTTGAACTCTGTTTGTCAACTTATTTCTCTTGCTATCAACTTTGATTGGCCCATGTTTCAGCTGGACATCAAGAATGTCTTCTTATATGGTGACCTCCAGGAAGAGGTGTATATGGAACAACCTCCAGGTTATGTTGCTCAAGGGGAGAATAAAGGTCGTGTGTGTCGCTTACACAAGGCTATCTATGGACTTAAACAGTCCCCTCGGGCATGGTTTGACAAGTTCACTACTACCAGTCACTTGTGGTTTTTCTCAGTGTTATTCTGATCATTCTGTCTTTGTTCGTCGCAGAGGTGATAAACTGGTTGTCTTGGTAGTTTATGTTGATGATATAATCCTTACTGGTAATGATGAGGCAGGAATTTCTGAAGTAAAGGCTTATCTGCAATAACACATTCAGACCAAGGACTTGGGCCAACTTCACTATTTTCTTAGGATTGAGGTGATCAGATGTAAGAAAGGGATCAGTCTGTCTCAAAGAAAATACGTGTTAGACCTTTTATCTGATACTGGCATGCTTGCATCCATAGTTTTTAAGGCGCTGGTGCGGTCCAGTAGAGGTAAGGCAATCAGCCGACTCAGGAGTAGCGCAAAAGGCGGTCGCCTTTTACACTAAAGCGCTGCAAGGCGTCGCCTTCGACGCCTTATAGCGCCTTAGTGTACAAGGCGACCGCCTTTTGTACTGGCTATTTAAAAATAAAAATAAAAATTGTTTTTCTAAAGATTCTAAATTACATATTATTATTGGGACGTGTATAAAATCTGATGCACATGTGATGCATTGGATCAAAAATCATATAAAAACTAAAAAACCTTTCCATAAAAAAAAAAAAACCAATCAAAAGTTGAAAACCGCGTGCCTCTCTCATTCTCTCTCTCTCTCATTCTCTCTGAGTCATTTGCCTCCAAAACTCAAAACCCCAAGCCCCAACGTCCGACGAGGCGACGATCATCCTCCGGCGACTTCTCTTCTCCTCCGACAGACTTCGGCGACAACCGGCGACATCCGGCGGCATCTCCATCTTCTTCGACAGCCTTCGGCGAGCCTTCGACAGCCTTCGGTGAGCCTTCGACAGACTTCGACAGCCATCGGCGGCATCTCCTTCTCCTTCGACGGCCTTCGACAACCTTCGGCGAGCCTTCGGTGACATCCGGCGACACCTTCGACAGACTTCGGCGTCATCTCCTTCGCCGGCAGCATCTCCTTCGACAAACTTCACTTCGATAGCTCTTTGTAAGTTATTTTTTTTTTTCTTTCTTCTTCTTTCTTCATTATAAGTTAATTTTTTTTTTTTTTTCTTTCTTCTTCTTTCTTCTCCCTGCTTGTTCCTTCTGCGTATATTTTTTTTTTTTTTTTTTTTTCTTTCTGTGACTGTGTTGGCTGCTGTTGTAACATTATAAGTTAATTTTTTTTTTTTTTTCTTTCTTCTTTTTTCTTCTCCCTGCTTGTTCCTTCTGCTCCCTGCTTGTTCCTTCTGCGTATATATATATATATATATTTTTTTTCT
>NW_024869315.1:6470-25553 GCF_013358625.1 Macadamia integrifolia | reverse complement strand
ATAGAAGAATGGGACCCGGTGTTATACTTCTTAGATTTCCATGACAAGGGACTGCTTCCAAGGAAAGTGATGTAGCGATTCATAGATCGCTGTGTGGTCGGGCATGTAGCCCAATTACAATTGAAGAATGCTGCTAGCTTTAAAGAACTTGTGGCTAAAAGGAACACACCAGTACCTGGGGATGATTTCAAGTAGCGAAGAATGCGCATGGCAAAGTCATAGTGAGATTTCCGTGGCTGGTTCATGAATTGGCTAAGTGCACTAACAACATATGGAATATCTGGGCACATAATAATCAAATAGATGAGGTGGCCAATGGGACGTCGATAGATAGATGGGTCATCCAAGAGAGGGCCAGTATCAAGATCCAAGCGGCAGTTCTGCTCCCTAAGAAAAGTGACAGGCTTGGCAGCAAGAAAACCAGAGTCAGATAATATATCAAGAGTGTAATTGTGCTGGTTAAGGAAGATGCCAGTAGGGCTACAAGCAACCTCAATGCCAAAGAAGTACTCGAGTGTACGCAAGCCCTTGAGATGGAACGGATTCTTTAAAGAAGAGACGAGAGTTGGGATAGTAGATTGATCCGAGCCAGTAACAATAATATCGTCAACATAGACAAGCAAAACAATGTAAGAATCTTGAGTAGACTTGATGAAGAGGGAATAAACGGCCTTGGATTGCCTGTGACCCACGTCGAGTGGAGATCAAGTGTGAGTAGCGAACCAATTACACGATGCTTGCTTGAGGCCATATAAAGACTTTTGGAGTTTGTAAAATCAATTCTCCCCCTACTTCGAATAACCTGGTGGAAGGCTCATGTAGACATCCTCATGGAGATCATCATGAAGGAAGGCGTTATTAACGTCCAATTGACGAAGGTGCCAATGACGAATAGCAGCCACCGCAAGGAGACTACGAACAATGACTAATTTAGCGAAAGGAGCGAATGTATCAGTGTAATCAAGGCCCTCCTATTGTGTGTATTTCTTAGCAACGAGACAGGCTTTGTAACGCTCAATGCTACCCTCAGCTCGATGCTTAATTTTGTAAACTCATTTACAACCGATCGGTGTATTACCCTTAGGAAGAGGCTACAAAGACCAAGTGTTATTTTGTTCCAGGGCATAAATCTTAGCTTCCATGGCAATACGCCAGTGTGGATGTTTGATTGCCTTTGTGAAAGTACTGGGTTCATGATTAGATGATAATGCAGTAAGAAATATAAAGTAGGGAAGGGATAAATTACCATAAGAAATAGATTGGTGAATGGGATAGGGAGTAGTACCTGTCCAAAGCGGCAAGGGAGAGGGGGAACCTGTGATGGAGACGAGGAGTACACATAGTCATTGAGGCGAGATGGGAGGGTATGAGCGTGGCTGGAATGCGATAGAGGTTGTGGTGGAGTTGTTGGATTGGATGAGGAGGTGGGGAATGAGTCAATAGGAGCGGTTAGAGGAGGGGATGGAGTGGGTATGAGGTTAGGTTGGGGTTTAGGTAGCACCAAATAAACAGAAGTATCAGGAATTGTAGCAAATGGAAATGTGGATTCATGGAAGGTGATGTCACGGGAGACAAATACCCGATTATTATGGAGGTCATATAAGCGATACCCCTTTTGAGCAAAAGGATATCTAAGAAAGATGCAGCGGACGGCACGATGATCAAACTTATGGCGACCAGGGGCGTGGTTATGTGCATAGCAAATGGATCCAAAACTCGAAGATGGGTGTAGGTGGGAGCCCAATTAAAGAACAATTCATGTGGTGTTTTGCCATTGAGGTTGGGGGTAGGCAACCGATTAATGAAAAATAGTTGATGTCAGAATGCAATCACCCCAAAACCGAATGGGAAGGTGGGTTGAAAACACAGTGCACGAGCCACCTCAAGGAGGTGCCAATACTTACGCTCAGCCAGCCCATTCTGCTGCTGGGTGCCAACGCAGGATTGTTGGTGTAGAATACCATTAGTGGAATAGAATTTTGTTGCACTGGCTTAGAAAAGAAATTTAACCCATTATCAGTATGAAAAAAGCGGATACGATAGTTAAACTGAGCTTGCACCATCTGGTAAAATGATAGAAGTGAGGGAAAGGTATCAGATTTGTGTCGCATTAAATAAACCCATACACTGCTTGAAAAAATCATCAACAATGGTTAACAAATAATGTGTGCCAGTGAGTGATGGAGTGTGATAATCCCCCAAAAATATCGCAATGGATAAGGTCAAAAGCTTTTGCGCAACCATTAGAACTAAAAGAAAAGGGCAGACAAGTTTGTTTAGATCAATGACAGACATCACATGTGTATGGGGAATGAAAAGATACATTAGAAATAAAAGTGGATAAGCGTGAAAGGCGATCCGGAGATGGGCAACCAAGATGCATGTGTCATAGAGCGGAATGAGAGTCACGAACAATTGTGGAAGCTAACGGTGCAGAAGGATAGGGTGACAGATCCTACAAAATACAAAGGTGGGAAAAATAAAGGTCATCATGCATCGTTCCCACCCCGATCAGCTTTTTCATTCACAGGTCCAATAAATTACAAAAGGTGGGAAAAAAAATGTGATAACACAGTTCAAAGAAAAAGTTAGTTTGCTGATGAAAATTAAATTTAATTTAAAAGAAAGAACATATAGGTGGAGGACATTATGGAGGGTGAGGTTAGGGCCAAGAGATTTGGCACCAGGGTGGGTGATGGGTGAGGACTGCCCATTAGGGAGGCGAACAGGAGAGGATGTGGGGATTGGTGATGGATGAACAACTCCAACAAGATTGCAGTCTTGTGATTTGACGCCCCACTATCGAGAAGCCAAGAATTAGAGTGCGTACCTGAACAGAAAGATTGGCGATAATTACTGCAAGATGGGCAGTAGGTGTAGGAACATCAGGGCTCAAGAGTGTCAAGAGCTGCTGGATCTGAGTAGGAGTGAGACCAGGCACAACTGGTGCTTCAGTTGTCGCAACATGAGCATGAGGAGTAGTGGAATTGTCACGGCCAGTGTTAGAGCCTTGATTAAGACGACGGCGTCGTGATCAGTGACCAAGAGGGTAACCATGGAGCTCCCAACAAGTGGAGTGAGTATGGCCATGACGTTGGCAGTGATCACACCTGGGCCGCTTCTTGGGCTGGCCAGAAGTGCTGGAAGAACGTGTATCCTGAGAAGCAACCATAGCGGCAGTGTCAGGGATTGAGACAGTGACAGATAGAGCACATTGTTGTTCTTCTTGCAGAAGAAGATGGTATGAGTGACTGACGTCGGGAAGCGGGTCCATCGTTAAAATTTGGGAACGGATGGCAATATATCCGCAGAGAGTCCCATGAGAAACTGATAAACCCATTCCTGTTGAACGGAAGACTGTACCGCCTATTGTGCACCGCAGGTGCATGTGGGTACAACGATGTATGAGGAGAGTTCATCCCTTAGCAACTTCAAGCGAGTGAAATAAATAATAAAAAAAAGGACCCATAATATAACTGTCAAAAGGTCATTTTCAGTACATTGGATTGCCGCTTGCTCCTTGTGGGTATTTTAGGCTCTTGATTATACAGGATCTTAGTCTAGTGCAATTGCATCTGTACCCTTCTCACGTATAAAGCTTCTAGGTGAGAAGTTGGCCAAATGGAAAAACAAAGACCTAAAATGTTTAGGATTACTGATTGGTACATGGAGAAGTATGAGGGTTCATGTACATTCATGGAAGTGTCTATATATAGGGAAGAATTGTGATTAATTTTTTTCCTTTTGGTATACACTATAAATGAATAACTTTTTTGTCTTAAATTTGATTTGTGGCCAATTAACATGAATCCCTAGACATCCAATGGTAGGAATTGCCAAATCACTCTTTCAAGTGACATTACAAAAGTTCCATGTTTAGATCACCCATCATAGAAAAATTTTCCTAATTATAAAAGGTGCAAATTTTATTTTAATCAGTCAAGGAAAGTTTGGTAGATGACTTGACTTTTATGACTACCTTTGCAAGAAAGTTAATATCAGCATTGCCATCAGCAGGGGCACTCAACAGCCACTAACATAACCGATATCGAGGTTTGTCTTGGGAATTTCTAACCACCTCTTCCTGAATATTCTATGGAAAATTTGTAGAAGTTTCCGACAATCCTAATTTAACTGCTGTTTTAACAAGGAAATGTGCAATGACATTAGCTTCTCTAAAATAATACGTTAACTTCCATGAGTTTACTTGAAAATAGTAATAAACTTTGGCTATGAACTGGGATTTCGGATCCTAGGTTTCAGATTTTGGGTTTGGTTTCAAAGAAGGCTCTGTGGAGCTTCATTGGTCATAGGTTCAAGTTTTGGTTTTCGGACTCGTAGTTTTAGGTTTCATGGTTTCAGATTGCAGTTCACTAGTTTTCAGTAGCTTTTACGGTGATCTGTGTGTGTGCGTGTGTGTGTGTTTGTGTGAGGAACTCTGTGGCCAGCATGGCCGAATTCCTTTTTTTTTTTTTTTTAATTATTTTTATTGTTAATTCCTAATGAATTGGCCAATGGAACTTTACTCAAGCACACGAGAGAGGTAAGAGGGAATGATAGGCTGTGACCTGATGAATCGACTTGTCTTGGATGACTATATATATGTACTATCGTCTTGTTGAACAAGTAATGTGAGATTTGGGGTTTTTAGTTTTTAGGAATTCTTGGTGAGTGCTCTTGCCGTGAGCTTGAGTATTCCTAAGGGATCTCCATTGTAATCTTCTTTCAATGTAGTGAATCACTTTCTTCTTTGCCCGAGGACGTACCACACCACATCAGTGTGTAAACCTCATTAAATCTTTGTGTTATGTGTGAATCTGTGTTCATTTTCTTCGTATTTGTTGGTGTTTGTTCTAACATGAAGGCATGCCAACTCCTTTTCTCCCCCTTTTGAGGGATGAGATTTTTTTGTTACTTGGGCTTACAACTGAAAAAATAGAATCTTGAAAAGATATACAGAGAAATACCAAAACCTAGGAGGTTATTTGTGAAAGAGGGGAAGTGAATTGTTCCATTTCTTTAACTATGAGCCTGGGTATCAGGGTATCAAGAAGGTATTTACACCTCCATCATAACTGTCCAGTTAACATTAATAAAATGAAAAAAAAAAGGGAGGTGAATTGGACATATAACAATGATCTTTTATTGACTTATGGTTTTATTGGTAAATTTTATTGACTTATAGTCTTAGGTTACAAAATGTTAAAGTCAATCTAATGGGTGTAACCTTTGTTATATTGTAGTAATTAAGTAGTAACTATAAGTGAAAAGTATCAAATAGAAGTTTATATCAACTATGGTGATGGAGATGGGTTCCTCCTAGTTGAAGTTGCAGAGTTAGGAGGATAGGGGGGGCAAGTCGCCAAGCAGCTGCTCCAATTCTCATAACAACCATCTTGAGTCAGACAACAATAACACTTAGGAACCCAACAGAACTTTTTATAGATACACTGACTAAGATATATTTTAATATCTCCAGTACCGATCTTCCTTGAGGCTAAAAGGTTATACACCATAGTACTGCTTGGATTGCTGCTCACGCCATGGTGAAGGGCAAGCAGCATTGCCAGGACAAGCAATAAGGAAAGAGCTAAACGTTCAGAGTTGAACGTTGCCATGGAGAGGGAGAGAGAGAGAGAGAGAGAGAGGGAGAGAAAGAGAGAGACAGAGAGAGGTGAAAAATCGATATCTGAAAAATCCTTGATAGCTTGGTGAAAACCAGTGCTTTGCATTGATATCATATGTGGTACATGTACAAAGAATGCAAGGGGTGAATCCCATTGATTAAGGAATCACAATAAAGGAGGTTTACATATAAATGGACTCTAAAGACATAAGGAAACTATGAGAAATAAAATAGGTAATAAGATATACATGAGAGACATAAACAGCAAGTATGATAGGATCCTCCCATTGACCCACATAATAGGTAATAAGATATCATGGGAGACATAAACAGCAAGTAGGATAGGATCCTCCCATTGACTCGCATAATAGGTAATAAGAAATTATGGGAGACAAAAACATCAGGTAGGACAGAATTAGGATAGAATTCACCCATTGGGATAGAAATCTCCCATTAGGATAGAAATCTCCCCTTGACCCACATAATACTTCCCCTTAAGTTGGTGCGTGTATTTCATGAATACCCAACTTGGAAAGGAGAAAATGGAAGGAATCCTGGTCAAGCGCTTTGGTGAAGATATCAACTAATTGCATCCGATTGGGGACGCGAGTGGTAGAAATACAATCCGATTGGATGCGCTCCCGTACAACATGGCAGTCAATGTCAATATGTTTAGTATACTCGTGGAAAACGGGATTGGTGACAATGTGTAAGGCAGCCTTGCTATCACCGTATAGGTGCATAGGGCCTGAATGGGAGACACTAAGATCAAGAAGGAGAGCGCACAACCAGAAGAGTTCACAGGTAGCCGAAGCCATTGTAATGCCCTTGGCATTTCATTTAGATTTATTTAATTTATCTCTTGAATGTTCCTTTATCCTACATTTATATCCTATAATATTCATGTATATATTATCTTTACTATATATATATATATATAACATGAATGCATGTAATATTTTTCTTTCTCTAAAAGTACCAAATTGTATTTCTACTATATATATGTATTTATGTAAGGTATGATTGTATATATATATGTATGTGTGTGTGTGTCTATATATAGTGTTTTGATTATTGAATTGATAATTAAGACAATCAATCATTTGATTCTTATCGCTAGATATTATCCCCATCTTAGTAATAGGATTATCTATCTTATTTGATTGGAGACAAATTGATTAGTTGTTTAGGTAAGTATGTGAGTGATTAAAATGAGATATTTTGGGTGGAGACAAATTGATGACTTGTTTAGGTAAGTATGTGAGTGATTGGGAAGAGGATATGATCATGATTCATAGGATGGATTTAGGATATTTTTGAAGGATGGTGATTTAATCACCCAAAACTTTCATCAATTCAATCCCTTGATTTGCATCTCCAATTAGGGAAGGTTACAGGTTGACTAATATTCTTTCTCGAAAACTTAGATAGTAATTATTAATCATTATTTTTACTATTTTGAAAAGAGAGAAGAAAAGAGAGGAAGAGAGAAAAGAGAGAAGAAAAGAGGAGAAAATGGACTAGCTACAGCTTTCTTACTACCTGTATCCATTGGAAAAGAAGAGGAAGAGTAGAAGGAGAAGAAGACCCTGTAACCTACGCTCCATCTACCACCGGTTTACCATCCTAGGAAGAGCTCGAAGACCTTTATCTAAGGGGTGAATATATGTATATTGTCAACCGGTAAGTAGAATCATTGTACTCTCTCTACATGTTTTTTTTTTTTTTTTTTTTTTACTCTTTTAAATCTCCATGAAATACTTAGGACTTTGCAGCCTTGTAGTTGACATATCGCATGTATATTCCTGCTCTTTATATCTCTTGTATATTTGCATGTTACTATCTTTTTGGTGTACCTATGTATGTTGATATTTTCTTTTAAAACTCTATTGATATATTTATATATTCATTTTAGGGAGGAGCTTATTAATACTCACCCTTGATGTATACTATGCTATTTTGAATTCAATTTTAAGGAGCTGTTTAGTGCTATTCTTGTTGGATTTTATGATATATAACTATTTCATATTAGGTACTGTTGTAATGATGATTTTAGGGGCTATTAGTACTATTAATCAGTCACTTCTATTCCATTCTATATGATCCATGTTTGGTATTGTTTTAGTGATGGTTTTAGGGGATGTTCGTACTATTAATCATGTAGTTCTATTATATTTTAATTGATCCATGTTAGGTACTATTTTTGTGATGATTTTAGGGGACGCTAGTACTAATAGTCAATGATATTCATTCAATTCTACTTGATCCATGTTTTAGTGATAATTTTAGGGGATGCTAATACTACTAATCGATGATTTTCATTCCATTTTACTTGATCCATGTTAGGTACTGTTTTAGTAATGATTTTAGGGGTTGTTAGCACTATGAGTTAATTAAATCCATTTCGTCCTAAATGTTCCATATTGTGTATTGTTCCTATTAATGGTTTAAGGGTTGTTAAAGTTCCTATTTGAATCAAATATATATCACATTGATTTTAATGATTACGGAATGTTTAATATTCCACTTAGTAAAATTTTCCCTACTCTAATCTATGATTTTTAGGAGCTGTTTTGCTATATTCACTTGATTAAATTGATCGCATTTCAACTTTATAATGATAGGGGCTGATTGGTTGTTCCTTGTCAATTTAATTAGACATTATTTTGATTACATGATTTTAGGGGTTAAATTAGGTTCTTAACTTGATTAAATCTATCATATCATAAACTAGCTATTTAGAGGATGATTTAACATTTCTTCTTGTCTTGGTTCATTCCTTTGTAAGTATATGAATTAGGAGCTGCTTAAATAATCATGTGTAGTATTGGAAGCGTAAGGACTGATTTTGTAATTTTCTTATTACTTTATTTGTTAGTATAAGACTCTTTAAATACTCTAATACGTGATGTGTGTGAATGAGATGAAGTGTATGCTTTAAATTACAAATGAAAAATGAATTGCTTATTTATTAAAATTATGTGTTATTGCATGTGGTAAAATGTGTACTTGGTTATTTGCTCCATCACATGTATATTTAAATGATGAAAATAAAGAATGAGACCCATAACATTTGGTACTTGGAATTTTGAGGCCAAGAAGGGATGTAGGTTGTATGGACTATGGGTTTAAGTGTTGGCCACAGAACGTGTGGGACATTCCATGGATTCATCCCACAGAGCGTGTGGTGCAAGTTACATCTCCTACCCATGGAGTCACCACCCTTTTTTTTTAATGACCTACTTGGATGTCAAGATACGCATTGTCCACAGAATGTGTGGGATGATGTATGTACAAACCACAGAGTATGTGGGGCATCTAAGGGGATTATGTGTAATGTTCGGGTACTTGGATTTCAAGATATGCATTGGCTACAAAACATGTGAGATAATGTATAAACAAGCCACAGAGCGTGTGGGGGCATCTAAAGGACCTTGGCTTTTAATTGCCACTTGGGTGCCAAGATATGCATTGACCACAAAACGTGTGGGATGATGTATGTACAAGCCATTGAGCGTGTAAGGCACCTGGGGAACAAAGTAAAGTGAATTAATTAAATGTGTAATGTTCAGGTACTTGGATGTCAAGATATGCATTGGCCACAGAATGTGTGGGATGATATATGAACAAGCCACAGAGCGTGTGGGGCATCTAAGGGGCCTTGGCTTTTAATTGTCACTTGAGTGTAAATATATGCATTGACCACAGAGCATGTGGGATGACACATGTACAAGCCACAGAGTGTGTGGGGCACCTGAGGAACAAAGTAAATGAATTATTTAAATGGTTATGATTGAGAATATCTAGACCTTGTAAACTGTCATAAATGCTGCATATTTGATTTAAGATATTATTGCATGTGTTATTGTTTTATGCCGATGTTTTCGAACTTGTGGATATTGTTTGCGGTTTTACTTGCTGAGTTTCTCCCTGAAACTTGCTTAAATCATTCCCTAGCTGGAGAGAACTCTGACATGCTGGTGAGTGGTGAGAACCAAGAGATTGATGGGGACATGCAGAACATTTACTATTTCAGTTGATGCTAGATTTTATTACTTGTTTTATATATTAAAATTATGGATGTAATAATTCTCTTAAAGGATTTAATTGGTTGTGGATGATATTGGAGACTTTTATGACTATTAATTATTAATTTGAAGACTTCCTCTGTTATTATTCTGAGGTTCTGTTCAATATATATTTGAAATGTTCTTCTTCTTATTATTTTTTTTAATTTATCACTCAATTAATTCACAGTTCAACCCTAAGAAATATGATCCTTGGACCGTTAACCTCCATATCTCCTTTACGGAAGGTGGGGCGTTACAGCCATAGACCGATACTCAGCCTCAATAGAAGAATGAGACACGGTGTTATACTTCTTAGATTTCCATGATAAGGGACTGCTTCCAAGGAAAGTGATGTAGCAATTCATAGATCGCTGTGTGGTCGGGCATGTAGCCCAATTAGAATTGAAGAATGCTGCTAGCTTTAAAGAACTTGTGGCTAAAAGGAACACACCTGTACCTGGGGATGATTTCAAGTAGCAAAGAATGCGCATGGCAAAGTCTTAGTGAGATTTCCGTGGTTGGTTCATGAATTGGCTAAGTGCACTAACAACATATGGAATATCTGGGCACATAATAATCAAATAGATGAGGTAGCCAATGAGACGTCGATAGATAGATGGGTCATCCAGGAGAGGGCCAGTATCAGGATCCAAGCGGCAGTTCTGCTCCATAAGAAAAGTGACAGGCTTGGCAGCAAGAAAACAAGAGTCAGATAATATATCAAGAGTGTAATTGTGCTGGTTAAGGAAGATGGCAGTAGGGCTATAAGTAACCTCAATGCCAAAGAAGTACTCGAGTGTACGCAAGCCCTTGAGATGGAACGGATTCTTTAAGGTGGAAACAAGAGTTGGGAAAGTAGATTGATCCGAGCCAGTAACAATAATATCGTCAACATAGACAAGCACAACAATGTAAGAATCTTGAGTAGACTTGATGAAGAGGGAATAAACGGCCTTGGATTGCCTGTGACCCACGTCGAGGGGAGATCAAGTGTGTGTAGCGAACCAGTTACACGATGCTTGCTTGGGGCCATATAAAGACTTTTGGAGCTTGTAAAATCAATTCTCCCCCTACTTCGAATAACCTGGTGGAAGGCGCATGTAGACATCCTCGTGGAGATCATCATGAAGGAAGGCGTTACTAACGTCCAATTTACGAAGGTGCCAACGACGAATAGCAGCCACCGCAAGGAGACTATGAACAATGACTAATTTAGCAAAAGGAGCGAATGTATCAGTGTAATCAAGGCCCTCCTGTTGGGTGTATTCCTTAGCAACGAGACAGGCTTTGTATCGCTCAATGCTACCCTCGACGCTTAATTTTGTATACTAATTTACAGCCGATCGGTGTTTTACCCTTAGGTGGAGGCTACAAAGACCAAGTGTTATTTTGTTCCAGGGCATAAATCTTAGCTTCAATGGCAATATGCCAGTGGGGATGCTTGATTGCCTTTGTGAAAGTACTGGGTTCATGATTAGATGATAATGTAGTAAGAAATATAAAGTGGGGAAGGGATAAATTACCATAAGAAATAGATTGGTGAATGGGATAGGGAGTAGTACCTGTCCAAAGCGGCGTGGGAGAGGGGGGAACTTGCGATGGAGACGAGTAGTAGACATAGGTATTGAGGCGAGATGGGAGGGTATGAGCATGGCTGGAATGCCGTAGAGGTTGTGGTGGTGGAGATGGTGGTTGTGGTGGAGTTGTTGGATTGGATGAGGAGGTGGGGACCGAGTCAATAGGAGAGGTTAGGGGAGGGGATGGAGTGGGTGTGAGGTTAGGTTGGGGTTGAGGTAGCACCGAATGAACAGAAGAATCAGGAATTGTAGCAAATGGAAATGTGGATTCATGGAAGGTGATGTCACGGGAGACAAATACCCGATTAGTATGGAGGTCATATAAGCGATACCCCTTTTGAGCAAAAGGATATCTAAGAAAGATGCAGTGGATGGCACGGCGATTAAACTTATGGCAACCAGGGGCGTGGTTGTGTGCATAGCGAACTCGAAGATGGGTGTAGGTGGGAGCCCAATTAAAGAGCAATTCATGTGGTGTTTTGCCATTGAGGTTGGGGGTAGGTAACCGATTAATGAAAAACAGTTGATGTGAGAATGCAATCACCCGAAAACCGAATGGGAAGGCGGGTTGAAAACACAATGCACGAGCCACCTCAAGGAGGTGCCGATACTTACGCTCAGCTAGCCCATTCTGCTGCTGGGTGCCAATGCAGGATTGTTGGTGTAGAATACCATTAGTGGAATAAAATTTTGTTGCATTGGCTTAGAAAAGAAATCTAACCCATTATCAGTATGAAAAAAGCGGATACGATAGTTAAACTGAGCTTGCACCATCTGGTAAAATGATAGAAGTGAGGGAAAGGTCTCAGATTTGTGTTGCATTAAATAAACCCATACACTGCTTGAAAAAATCATCAACAATGGTTAACAAATAATGTGCGCCAGTGAGTGATGGAGTGTGATAATCCCCTAAAAATATCGCAATGGATAAGGTCAAAAGCTTTAGCGCAACCATTAGAACTGAAAGAAAAGGGCAGACAAGTTTGCTTATATAAATGACAGACATCACATATTTTTGTGATGATTTTAGGGGACGCTAGTACTAATAGTCAATGATTTTCATTCCATTCTACTTGATCCATGTTAGGTACTATTTTAGTGATAATTTTAGGGGATGCTAATACTACTAATTGATGATTTTCATTCCATTCTACTTGATCCATGTTAGGTACTATTTTAGTAATGATTTTAGGGGTTGTTAGCACTATGAGTTAATTAAATCCATTTCGTCCTAAATGTTCCATATTGTGTATTGTTCCTATTAATGGTTTAAGGGTTGTTAAAGTTCCTATTTGAATCAAATATATATCACATTGATTTTGATGATTAAGGAATGTTTAATATTCCACTTAGTAAAATTTTCCCTACTCTAATCTATGATTTTTAGGAGCTGTTTTGCTATATTCACTTGATTAAATTGATCGCATTTCAACTTTATAATGATAGGGGCTGATTGGTTGTTCCTTGTCAATTTAATTAGACATTATTTTGCTTACATGATTTTAGGGGTTAAATTAGGTTCTTAACTTGATTAAATCTATCATATCATAAACTAGCTATTTAGAGGATGATTTAACATTTCTTCTTGTCTTGGTTCATTCCTTTGTAAGTATATGAATTAGGAGTTGCTTAAATAATCATGTGTAGTATTGGAAGCGTAAGGACTGATTTTGTAATTTTCTTATTACCCTATTTGTTAGTATAAGACTCTTTAAATAGTCTAAAACGTGATGTGTGTGCATGAGATGAAGTGTATGCTTTAAATTACAAATGAAAAATGGATTGCTTATTTCTTAAAATTATGTGTTATTGCATGTGGTAAAATGTGTACTTGGTTATTTGCTCCATCACATGTATATTTAAATGATGAAAATAAAGAATGAGACCCATAACATTTGATACTTGGAATTTTGGGGCCAAGAAGGGATGTAGGTTGTATGGACTATGGGTTTAATTGCTGGCCATAGAATGTGTGGGACATTCCATGGATTCATCCCACAGAGCGTGTGGTGCAAGTTACATCTCCTACCCCTGGAGTCACCACCCTTTTTGTTTAATGACCTACTTGGATGTCAAGATACACATTGTCCACAGAATGTGTGGGATGATGTATGTACAAACCATAGAGCATGTGGGGCATCTAAGGGGATTATGTGTAATGTTCGGGTACTTGGATGTCAATATATGTATTGGCTACAAAACATGTGAGATAACGTATAAATAAGCCACAGAGCGTATGGTGGCATCTAAAGGGCCTTGGCTTTTAATTGCCACCTGGGTGCCAAGATATGCATTGACCACAAAACGTGTGGGATGATGTATGTACAAGCCATAGAGCGTGTGAGGCACCTGGGGAACAAAGTAAAGTGAATTAATTAAATGTGTAATGTTCTGGTATTTGGACGTCAAGATATGCATTGACCACAGAATGTGTGGGATGATATAAGAACAAGCCACAGAGCGTGTGGGGCATCTAAGGGACCTTAACTTTTAATTGTCACTTGAGTGTAAAGATATGCATTGACCACAGAGCATGTGGGATGACACATGTACAAGCCACAGAGTGTGTGGGGCACCTGGGGGAACAAAGTAAATGAATTATTTAAATGGTCATGATTGAGAATAACTAGACCTTGTAAACTGTCATAAATGCTGCATATTTGATTTTAAGATATTATTGCTTGTGTTATTGTTTTATGCCCATGTTTTCAAACTTGTGGATATTGTATGCGGTTTTACTTGCTGAGTTTCTCCCCAAAACTTGCCTAAATCATTCCCCAGCTGGAGAGAACTCTTACATGCTGGTGAGTGGTGAGAACCAAGAGATTGATGGGGACATGCAGAACATTTACTATTTCAGTTGATGCTAGATTTTATTACTTGTTTTATATATTAAAATTATGGATGTAATAATTCTCTTAAAGGATTTAATTGGTTGTGGATGATATTGGAGACTTTTATGACTTTTAATTATTAATTTGAAGACTTCCTCTGTTATTATTCTGAGGTTCTGTTAAATATATATTTGAAATGTTCTTCTTATTATTATTTTTTTTAATTTATCACTCAATTGATTCACAACTCAACCCTAAGAAATATGATCCGTGGACCGTTAACCTCCATATCTCCTTTACGGAAGGTGGGGCGTTACAGCCATAGACCGATACTCAGCCTCAATCGAAGAATGAGACACTGTGTTATACTTCTTAGATTTCCACGATAAGGGACTGCTTCCAAGGAAAGTGATGTAGCAATTCATAGATCATTGTGTGGTCGGGCATGTAGCCCAATTAGAATCGAAGAATGCTGCTAGCTTTAAAGAACTTGTGGCTAAAAGGAACACACCAGTACCTGGGGATGATTTCAAGTAGCGAAGAATGCGCATGGCAAAGTCTTAGTGAAATTTCCGTGGCTGGTTCATGAATTGGCTAAGTGCACTAATAACATATGGAATATCTGGGCACAGAATAATCAAATAGATGAAGTAGCCAATGAGACGTCGATAGATAGACCGGTCATCCAGGAGCGGGCCAGTATCAGGATCCAAGAGGTAGTTCTGCTCCATAAGAAAAGTGACAGGCATGGCAGCAAGAAAACAAGAGTCAGATAATATATCAAGAGTGTAATTATTGTGCTGGTTAAGGAAGATGCCAATAGGGCTACAAGCAACCTCAATGCCAAGGAAGTACTCGAGTGTACCCAAGCCCTTGAGATGGAACAGATTCTTTAAAGAGGAGACAAGAGTTGGGATAGTAGATTGATCCGGGCCAGTAACAATAATATCGTCAACATAGACAAGCACAACAATGTAAGAATCTTGAGTAGACTTGATGAAGAGGGAATAAACGGCCTTGGATTGCCTGTGACCCACGTCGAGTGGAGATCAAGTGAGTGTAGCGAACCAGTTACACGATGCTTGCTTGAGGCCATATAAAGACTTTTGGAGCTTGAAAAATCAATTCTCCGCTTGCTTCGAATAACCTGGTGGAAGGCGCATGTAGACATCCTCATGGAGATCATCATGAAGGAAGGTGTT
Source organism: Macadamia integrifolia (assembly GCF_013358625.1). Classification (NCBI taxonomy): domain Eukaryota; kingdom Viridiplantae; phylum Streptophyta; class Magnoliopsida; order Proteales; family Proteaceae; genus Macadamia; species Macadamia integrifolia. Next base: position 10,244 of record NW_024869315.1, on the reverse strand, counting down.
ATTAACGTCCAATTGACGAAGGTGCCAACGACGAATAGCAGCCACCGCAAGGAGACTATGAACAATGACTAATTTAGCGAAAGGAGCGAACGTATTAGTGTAATCAAGGCCCTCCTGTTGTGTGTATTCCTTAGCAACGAGACAGACTTTGTAACGCTCAATGCTACCCTCAGCTCAACGCTTAATTTTGTATACTCATTTACAGCCAATCGGTGCTTTACCCTTAGGAAGAGGCTACAAAGACCAAGTGTTATTTTGTTCCAGGGCATAAATCTCAGCTTCCATGGCAATACGCCGGTGGGGATGTTTGATTGCCTTTGTGAAAGTACTGGGTTCATGATTAGATGTTAATGCAGTAAGAAATACAAAGAGGGGAAGGGATAAATTACCATAAGAAATAGATTGGTGAATGGGATAGGGAGTAGTACCTGTCCAAAGCAGCTTGGGAGAGGGGGGAACCTGCGATGGAGGCGAGGAGTAGACATAGTCATTGAGGCGAGATGGGAGGGTATGAGTGTGGCTGGAATGCCGTAGAGGTTCTGGTGGTGGAGATGGCGGTTGTGGTGGAGTTGTTGGATTGGATGAGGAGGTGGGGACCGTGTCAATAGGAGCGGTTAGAGGAGGGGATGGAGTGGGTGTGAGGTTAGGTTGGGGTTTAGGTAGCACCGAATGAACAGAAGTATCAAGAATTGTAGCAAATGGAAATGTGGATTCATGGAAGGTGATGTCACGGGAGACAAATGCCCGATTAGTATGGAGGTCATATAAGCGATACCCCTTTTGAGCAAAAGGATATCTAAGAAAGATGCAGCGGACGCAAACTTATGGCGACCAGGGGCGTGGTTATGTGCATAGCAAATGGATCCAAAACTCGAAGATGGGTGTAGGTGGGAGCCTAATTAAAGAGCAATTCATGTGGTGTTTTGCCATTGAGGTTGGGGGTAGGTAACCGATCAATGAAAAACAATTGATGTGAGAATGCAATCACCCCAAAACCGAATGGGAAGGTGGGTTGAAAACACAATGCACGAGCCACATCAAGGAGGTGCCGATACTTACGCTCCGCCAGCCCATTCTGCTGCTGGGTGCCAACGCAGGATTGTTGGTGTAGAATACCATTAGTGGAATAAAATTTTGTTGCACTGGCTTAGAAAAGAAATCTAACCCATTATCAGTATGAAAAAAGTGGATACGATTGTTAAACTGAGCTTGTACCATCTAGTAAAATGATAGAAGTGAGGGAAAGGTCTCAGATTTGTGTCGCATTAAATAAACCCATACACTGCTTGAAAAAATCATCAACAATGGTTAAAAAATAATGTGCACCAGTGAGTGATGGAGTGTGATAATCCCCCAAAAATATCGCAATGGATAAGGTCAAAAGCTTTAGCACAACCATTAGAACTGAAAGAAAAGGGCAGACAAGTTTGCTTAGATAAATGACAGACATCACATGTGTATGGGGAATGAAAAGATGCATTAGAAATAAAAGTGGATAAGCGTGAAAGGCGATCCGGAGATGGGCAACCAAGATGCATGTGTCATAGAGCGGAATGAGAATCACGAACAATTGTGGAAGCTAACAGTGCAGAAGGATAGGGTGACAGATCCTACAAAATACAAAGGTGGGAAAAATAAAGGTCATCTCGCATCGTTCCCACCCCAATCAGCTTTTTCGTTGACAGGTCCAATAAAATACAAAAGGTGGGAAAAAAAAAGTGTGATAACACAGTTCAAAGAAAAAGTTAGTTTGCTGATGAAAATTAAATTTAATTTAAAAGCAAGAACATAAAGGTGGAGGACATTATGGAGGGTGAGGTTAGGGCCAAGAGATTTGGCTCCATGGTGGGTGATGGGTGAGGACTGCCCATTAGGGAGGCGAACAGGAGAGGATGTGGGGATTGGTGATGGATGAACTACTCCAGCAAGATCGCAAGTCATGTGATTTGACGCCCCACTATCGTGAAGCCAAGAATTAGAGTGCAGACCTGAAACAGAAAGATTGGCGATAATTACTGCAAGATGGGCAGTAGGTGTAGGAACATCAGGGCTCAAGAGTGTCAAGAGCTGCTGGATCTGAGTAGGAGTGAGACCAGGCACAACTGGTGCTTCAGTAGTCGTAATATGAGCATGAGGAGTAGTGGAATTGTCACGGCCAGTGTTAGAGCCTTGATTAAGACGACGGGGTCGTGATCAGTGACCAGGAGGGTAACCATGGAGCTCCCAACAAGTGGAGTGAGTATAGCCATGACGTTGGCAGTGATCACACCTGGGCCGCTTCTTGGGCTGGCCAGAAGTGCTGGAAGAACGTGTATCCTGAGAAGCAACCATAGCGGCAGTGTCAGGGATTGAGACAGTGACAGATAGAGCACGTTGTTGTTCTTCTTACAGAAGAAGATGGTATGAGTGACTGACGTCGGGAAGTGGGTCCATCGTTAAAATTTGGGAACGGATGGCAATATATCCGCAGAGAGTCCCATGAGAAACTGATAAACCCATTCCTATTGAACTGAAGACTATACCGCCTGTTGTGCACCGCAGGTGCATGTGGGTACAACGATGTATGAGGTGAGTTCATCCCTTAGCAACTTGAAGCGAGTGAAATAAATAATAAAAAAAAGGACCCATAATATAACTATCAAAAGGTCATTTTCAGTACATTGGATTGCCACTTGCTCCTTGTGGGTCTTTTAAACTCTTGATTATACTGGATCTTAGTCTAGTGCAATTGCATTTGTACCCTTCTCACGTATAAAGCTTCTAGGTAAGAAGTTGGCCAAATGGAAAAACAAAGACCTAAAATGTTTAGGATTACTGATTGGTGCATGGAGAAGTATGAGGGTTCATGTACATTCATGGAAGTGTTTATATATAGGGAAGAATTGTGATTAATTTTTTTCCTTTTGGTATACACTATAAATGAATAACTTTTTTGTCTTAAATTTGATTTGTGGCCAATTAACATGAATCCCTAGACATCCAATGGTAGGAATTGCCACATCACTGTTTCAAGTGACATTACAAAACTTCCATGTTTAGATCACCCTTCATAGAAAAATTTTCCTAATTATAAAAGGTGCAAATTTTATTTTAATCAGTCAAGGAAAGTTTGGTAGATGACTTGACTTTTATGACTACCTTTGCAAGATAGTTAATATCAGCATTGCCATTAGCAGGGGCACTCAACAGCCACTAACAAAACCGATATCAAGGTTTGTCTTGGGAATTTCTAACCACCTCTTCTTGAATATTTTTTGGAAAATTTGGAGAAGTTTCCGACAATCCTAATTTAACTGCTGTTTTAACAAGGAAATATGCAATGACATTAGTTTCTCTAAAACAGTACGTTAACTTCCATGAGATTACTTGAAAATAGTAATAAACTTTGGCTATGAATTGGGATTTCGGATCCTAGGTTTCAGATTTTGGGTTTGGTTTCAAAGAAGGCTCTGTGGAGCTTCATTGGTCATAGGTTTCAAGTTTTGGTTTTCGGACTCGTAGTTTTAGGTTTCATGGTTTCAGATTGCAGTTCACAGATTTTCAGTAGCTTTTATGGTGATCTCTGTGTGTGTGTGTTTGTGTGAAGAACTCTGTGGCCAGCATGGCCGAATTCCTTTTTTTTTTTTTTTAATTATTTTTATTATTAATTCCTAATGAATTGGCCAATGGAACTTTACTCAAGCACACAAGAGGGGTAAGAGGGAATGATAGGTTGTGACCTGATGAATCGACTTGTCTTGGATGACTATATATATGTACTATTGTCATGTTGAA
>NW_024869315.1:0-3960 GCF_013358625.1 Macadamia integrifolia | reverse complement strand
AGAGATTGATGGGGACATGCAGAACATTTACTATTTCAGTTGATGCTAGATTTTATTAATTGTTTTAAATATTTAAATTATAGATGTAATAATTCTCTTAAAGGATTTAATTGGTTGTGGATGATATTGGAGACTTTTATGACTTTTAATTATTAATTTGAAGACTTCCTCTGTTATTATTATGAGGTTATGTTCAATATATATTTGAAATGTTCTTCTTCTTCTTATTTTTTTTAATTTATCACTCAATTGATTCACAGTTCAACCCTAAGAAATATGATCCTTGGACCGTTAACCTCCATATCTCCTTTACGGAAGGTGGGGCGTTACAGCCATAGACCGATACTCAGCCTCAATAGAAGAATGAGACACGGTGTTATACTTCTTAGATTTCCATGATAAGGGATTGCTTCCAAGGAAAGTGATGTAGCAATTCATAGATCACTGTGTGCTCGGGCATGTAGCCCAATTAGAATCGAAGAATGCTGCTAGCTTTAAAGAACTTGTGGCTAAAAGGAACACACCAGTACCTGGGGATGATTTCAAGTAGCGAAGAATGCGCATGGCAAAGTCTTAGTGAAATTTCCGTGGCTGGTTCATGAACTGGCTAAGTGCACTAACAACATATGGAATATCTGGGCACATAATAATCAAATAGATGAGGTAGCCAATGAGACATCGATAGACAGACCGGTCATCCAGGAGAGGGCCAGTATCAGGATCCAAGCGGTAGTTCTGCTCCATAAGAAAAGTGACAGGCTTGGCAGCAAGAAAACAAGAGTCAGATAATATATCAAGAGTGTAATGGTGCTGGTTAAGGAAGATGCCAGTAGGGCTACAAGCAACCTCAATGCCAAGGAAGTACTCGAGTGTACCCAAGCCCCTTGAGATGGAACGGATTCTTTAAAGAGGAGATGAGAGTTGGGATAGCAAATTGATCCGAGTCAGTAACAATAATATCGTCAACTTAGACAAGCACACCAATGTAAGAATCTTGAGTAGACTTGATGAAGAGGGAATAATCGGCCTTGGATTTCCTGTAACCCACGTCGAGTGGAGATCTTGAAGGTGCAGTCTAGAACAGGTTGTGGTGAATAGTGAGGTCTTGTGATGGAATCCTGCCTTGGGATGGGGTCTTAGGGGTTTAAGAAAAAAAAAATAGAAGTTAAGATAAAACCAGGGCAGTTGTGGTTGCAAGTTATAACAACAGAAGTTGTTGGGGTTTCAAAAAAGAAAAAAATAAATAAAAAAGAAGTTAAGATAAAACCAGGACAGTTGTGGTTGCAAGTTATAACAACAGAAGTTGTTCTAATGTGTATTGCTGGGATCACGGTTTTAGGTCATCTGTACCAGATCAGCCGATTATTATACCGATTAGCTAGTATCAGTTGTATCAGTAAAATATGTGCTCTTCTTTGCATTTTTTTATTATCAATTCAGACCTAATATGGTCTGATCCATATCGATATCAATAGCAGCCAATATCGGAATCAATCCCATGCACTAAAACCCTTGTTGGGATACATTTATGAAAGAAAAATCCCATTAGCTAACACAGCCTTACCTAGAAGTTTTCTACTAGTTCACCAGTTTCCAAGTATATGGATTAATGATTTGGATAGGGGATTCCTTGAATATTTTAGATTAATTGAAGAATTTGGTGGGCTATCTCAACAATTAATATGACCCATTATGTGTATGCTATATCCCTTGATTTTCCTATAGTTCTTTATTTCACTGAGTGTTTATTGGGATTTCTTGGGATCCTAGGTTTCAGATTTTGGGTTTGGTTTTTTTTTTTTTTTTTTTTTTGGTAGAATAAAAAGTGTGCTCCATGGTTTGGTTTCAAAGAAGGCTTTGTGGAGCTTCATTGGTCATAGGTTTCAAGTTCTGGTTTATGAAAAGGGAAAGTGAATTATTCCATTTCTTTAGCTATGAGAGCCTGGGTAGGGTAGTTAACTGCCCAGATAAAATTATTAATAATATGAAAATAAAAAAATGGATCAAGTTTCTCTGTATCCATGATGAACAGGATGTCTCCAGGGTGCTAGGGAGTAGTAGGAGTCAGATACTTCGATGCTCTTCAACATAATTATTAGGTCCTTTCAGTTTAAAATCATTGATATATTAGGGAAGAATTGATAAATGTTGACATTGCACAAAGATCTACATATGTCCAAGATATAATCAAATGCATGAACAAAGGAAACCATTGAATTCCAGTAGGCAAAGCATAAACAATGGTTTTCTCATAATCAAGATTCACGCATATCTTGAAAGTGAATTGGAACAAACCAATCCTTGCACTTGCAACTTACCCTATTGGAAATCATTGCACATATGGTGATTGGGCGGACTATGCTGTCTACCTCCAAGGCTTCCTATATTATTAGCTAGCAACTGAGTGTCATGTCCATATCTAATCGGCAATGGAGTCTCCTCTATAAAATACACGTTTCTCAAAATTTTTTTTCCCAAAATAAAATAAAAAAAAGAGCAAGCATAGTTAACAACATCTGCTAAGACATATATAAACATTATATATCAATGATCTTTTATTGACTTATAGTCTTTATTATCATTGCAGTAGTTAAGTAGTAACTTTAAGTGAAAAGTATCACATAGAAGTATATATCAACTATGGTGATGGAAAAGGGTTCCTTCTAGTTGAAGTTGCAGAGTCAGGAGGAAAGGGGGTGCAAGACGCTAAGCACTTGCTCTCATCCTCGTAACAATAATCTTGAGTAATACAACAATAACAATTAGCATTCCAACAGAACTTTTTATAGGCGCATGGACTAAGATGTATTTTAAGATCTCCAGTACCGATCTTTCTCGAGGTCAAAGGGTTATACTCCATAGTACTGCTTGGAATGCTGCTCACGCCATGGTGAAGGGCAAGGAGAATTGCCAGCACAAGGAGTAAGGAAAGAGCTAAACGTTCAGAGTTGAACCTTGCCATGGATATAGTAGATAACCAAGACCAGTAGGATGTTCTCCTTAATAGACTGTCTTGGTCTACTTGGAACTTACTATGTTTTTGAGAGAAAGAGAGAGAGAGAGAGAGAGAGAGAGAGATCCAAAATCAATTTCCTCAAGAAAGGAAATGGAATCGCTTGAAGGAGACAAGAATGAAGGTTTTTTTTTTTTTTTGGATGAATTAATGAAGGATTTTAATCCTACCTACTTTGATTCTATGTATATCTTCATCTCACCTACCTTCCTCTCATGTATATCTTCACTTACATTGTTCCCTTGTATACTGCATGCCTTCCTTGATTTTCTCCATTGCTTTTAAGAAGAAGACTCACAGGACAATCAAAGATAATAAAGAATCATATTGAGTCGTGTGGACGTAGGTTCAAGTGAACCAAACCACATTAATTTGGCTTCAGGAAAACCCCAAGCAAGGAAGAGAGATCGAAAACCAAACTGATTCTTTTATTTTAGGTTTAATCGGGACTGGTTTTCATTGACGGCAAGACTCAACCTGGATTTTTCTGATAGGCATTGGTTCTCCTTGGATGCCACATTGATGAAATGTATTTTTTTATTTTTATTTTGGATAGGCAGATTCTAATGTCTGTACAATTAGGGTTATTAAGGATTTTAAAATAGTAGAGAATATATCAATTCATATGTGAACCTTGAAAATCTATTTAGAATTTATAGATGGTATCTCCAACCTATCTAAGATTCAAAATAGTAAGGCTACATTTGGTATCTCCAACCTATCCAGAAATGACGTTTTGTGTCAAAAGCAGAATTTTCAATTTCTGTGTCAAAATGCTGTGAAAAAAAAAATGGTGTTTAGTGAACCTGTTTTAAAAACGATTGCTCTAGTTGTTCACTTTTTTTCGTATTTGGAACGAAACCGAAATGATGGAACAACGTTTTATTGTTCCATTATTTTGTGTTTCTAGCTTCTTCTTTTTCTCCTTTTTTTTTTTTTTTTTTTTT
>NW_024869314.1:0-25596 GCF_013358625.1 Macadamia integrifolia | reverse complement strand
TCTATGACGAAGTCCATGGTAATATTCTCCCATTTTCACTCCGGAATAGGTAGGGACTGTAATAACCCATGGGGCCTTTGTCTCTCAGCCTTGACTTGCTGGCATGTGAGGCATCTAGACATATGCGTGACCACATCATTCTTTATTCCTTTCCACCAGTAGGAGCCTTTGAGGTCTTTGTACATTTTAGTGCTGTCAGGGTGAATAGAATATGGAAAGCTATGTGCTTCTCTCAAAACTGTGTCTCTCAAATCACCATCACTAGGCACACACAATCTCCCTTTCACCTTGAGAATCCCGCTTTTAGTCATAGAGAAATCTGGGTCCTTTGGGTTCCTTTCTGGCATTCTGCTATTAGCTTCTGCAACTCTCTATCAGTAACCTGAGCTGCAGTGATCCTATCCACTAGACTAGATTGCACCACCAATGCCGATAGTGATAAAGTGACACCCTCTATTAATAGTTCCAAGTCTAGTTTCCTGGCCTCCTCTAGCAGATACTCATTGATGGCCAGTGATGCAAGAGTCAGTGAATGGGATTTTTGACTAAGTGCATCAGCTACCACATTGGCCTTTCATGGGTGATAGTGGATAGTACAATCATAATCCTTCAACTGACGGGATGCATAAGTAATGACTTTCCCATGCTACATCAATACACAACCCAATCTCAGCTTGGAGGCATCACTATAAATAATCATACGACCTGTACTGGTCAGAATAGTCAAAACTTAGCTCCTTGAAGCTCTTCTCACAAGCATCAGACTACTCAAATTTTACACCCTTCCGTATGAGTCGGGTCATTGGAGTAGCAATACAAGAGAAATTCTCGATAAACCTCCTATAGTATCCGACCAATCTCAGAAACTACGTATGTCTGCTACACTCTTGGGAGTCTCCCATTCTAGAACTGCCTTCACCTTGCCTGGGTCAACCTCTATACCCCTGTATGAAACAATGTGGCCTAGGAACACCACCTATGATAGCTAAATCTCACACTTGTTGAATTTGGCATAGATTTGCTTCTCCCTCAGCCGTTGCAGTACTAACCTTAGGTGAACGGCATTCTCCTCTGCACTCTTGGAGTAGACCAAAATGTTATCAATGAATACTATAACAAACTTATCTAGGACATCTTGGAATACCTGGTTCATCAAATCCATAAATGTCATAGGTGCATTGGTCAACCCAAATGACATTACCAAGAATTCATAATGTCCATACCTTGATCTGAAGGCTGTTTTACTGACATCACTATTCTTGATCTTGAGCTGGTGGTAGCCCGATCTAAGGTTGATCTTGGAGAACACCTTGGCACCCTGCAACTGATCAAATAAATCATCTATCCTTGGCAAAGGACACCATTTCTTGATGGTTAGCTTATTGAGCTCCTAGTAATCGATACACAATCTCATACTTTCATCTTTATTCTTGATGAATAATACCGGTGCTCCCCATAGAGACACACTAGGTTTAATGAATAACTTCTTTAGAAGGTCTTGAAGTTGCACCTATAACTCTTTCAACTCTGTGGGGTCCATGCAGTAAGGGGCCTTTAACAGTGGTGCCGAACTGGGGAGTAGGTCTATAGCAAATTCTGTCTCTCGGTCCAGGGCAAACCTATCAAGTTATCCAGGAATACATCAGGAAATTCCCTCACCACATCTGGCTCAGTCAATGGCCTAATCTCTATCTCAGTATCCATCACAGATGCTAAGTAGCCTTGACATCCCTTATCCAATAGCTTCTTCATCTGGAGCGTGGATATGATAACTTTTTTGGGTTTCTTGGGCTTGTCCCCTTGGAACACAAACTCATCATCATCATGAGGTTTGAAAATGATAGTCTTTTCTACACATAGCACACTGGCTCTGTATGCGGACAACAAGTCCATTCCTAAAATCACATCGAAGTCGGTCATGTCCAACTTGATCAAGTGAGCATTCAACTCATGATCACCTATGGTCATTGGATAAGGCTCATAAACATAGTTCAAACCCACTACACTTCCTGTAGGGGTACTCACAGCCAAACATTGAGTCAGCCCCTTGGGTGGAATGCTCATCTTCTTCACAAATACTCGTGACACAAAAGAATGCAAGGCTCCTAAGTCAAATAACACATGTGCAGGAAATAATGATATCAATAATGTACCTGTCACTACACCGGGTGCAGCCTCAGCATCTGTAGCAGTCATAGCAAACACTCTACCCTGTGGTCTCTAGCCCTATTGGGGCTGCGCGGGTTGTAAGAGTTGAACGCTTAATGTAGAGTCCCAATATTATTTTTGGGCAATAGATATATGATTATATGAGAACTTTGTCATTTTGGGAGTTCATAGCAACTTCATACAAAACAAGATTTTAGCTAGTAGATCCTTTTGGTGAGGATCCATCAACTAGTAATTTAATCAAAGGGAAAAGAATGCTCACTGTTCTCGTGGGTGGGGGGGGGGGAACGATGGCCCCACCCCTTTGAAATAAAAAAAAATCTACCTCTTCTTGATGTCCTTATGTGCCCCCTCATGATTCCATACATTGGTGCAGGGGTCACGTGATCAAGGAGCGTTCTCGTGTGAAAATCCCACTTCCCACTGTGAATCCAAGTCTTAATCAGAGTAAAATTTCAAATAAGAATAGAGTAAAATCAGCTCATATGGAGAATAACTAAACAACAATATTAAGTCCAATGCATCTAATAAGGGAGTATATCTCAAAAGGAAAAAAAAAAAAGTTAGATTTATCACTTCAAAAGAGAAGAAGTTATATCTCAAAATAATTACTCTTAAATTTTCAAGAAAATTTATGGTGTTGGAACCCAAAGAAAAAAAGGTGGGGAGAAAGAGATGTGAGGGTTAAGAAAGCCAAGGCTGTTAAACTAATGGTAAGAAAACAATGCTTTGCACATTTTGATTTGTAGTACTTCATCATAGGGTTTACACCAAAGTCAGGATGTGGCCAAATAGTGGTAAATGTGGGAGGTCCATTTGTTTGCCACAAATCGCCTTCAAATTTTGGGTAAAAGTTCAGCCCCAAATCACTTTGGCAAAGAATTAAGAGTTCCTAAGATGAAAAAGATTGTGAATGTAAGAAAGAGCAACCAATGAAGGGTACAGTGGAAGAGGAAAGTCATTAATTACTTTTAGAGAAATTAAAGAAGAAAGGCATTAGTTACAAGATCCTTAATTTAATCCGTCATACCCCATTTCCAGTAGACCCAACTTACCATTAGGAATACCAGCGGTGTGAGTAAGACACGTACATGTCTTATAACCTACCAGGATCTCTGATAGCAGTATCTTAACATTTTCACAATCTCACATCACAAACCAATATAAGCAGCAGAATCAGAGTATAGTAGCGGACTCATAATTAGAATGGGGAAACATCTAATGATAATATAATAGCCATAATCAAGTTATTCTGTTACATTCATCCATGATATATAATATCACCTTAACAAAAGATACAATCCACAGTTATATCTAAAAGTATTGAAGTATGATGTACAATCTCATGGCGTGGCGTAAGCACAGTGGTTGCAAGCACAGTCCTGATCGTGCTCCTCCATTTCTGGCATCCACTAGTCACTCACACCATACTCCGATCTAGAAGATACTGGGTCACCCGTCATTGGCACCGTGGTACCTGCATCATCATTTAAAAAGGGGTGTATACATGGGGTGAGCTTTTCAACTCGCACAGTGAGGGGTGAGGTCAAGCACATCCAAGCAAGACAATAGCAGTGATAATTTATGATGCATAATTACAGAAATTAAACACATAGTCCATGATGCTCGTGATGCTGTTCCTTTATTTATTATCCACCTAACAATACAAACTAAGTTTGATAAATGCTACTACGGCACATTAGGTTGTATCTTTCATCTCGGAACCGTCATCGACTATACAAGGATACAAACCCTAGCTGTGAATAGAAGCCTGTCGGTCCCCGTATACGTCCATGGGTCACCCAGCAAATAATCCCCTCCTGGCAGTCACAACACAGGTACATCATCGGCCATACCAGACAGGTTTCTGCCTCTGGCTACAATTACATCGTACCGCTGGTGTGGCATTCTAGAAAGGCACATCGAATATACCACAATGGATTATCTAACACCTCAAACCTTTTTGGCAAGGGTTCATAGCATAGGGAGTGATACTTAATCACAAATATGCTACATGCCTTCATAATGATACAGTTAGTATAAATTACACGATACCAGCAAGACCTCTGCCACAAAGTGTAATCCATCTCCAAATGCAGTCCCAGGTACACGATACCATCAAGACCTTGGCCACAAAGTGAAACCCAAGACCATTTACCTAATCTAGCATACATATCATATTTGAGTGTGGACTACGCAACACCAGTAACAATCATCGGCCACGAAGTGCATCCATTTCCAAATGCAGTCCCGGGGTACACGATACCAGCGAGACCTTGGCCAAAAAGTGTAAGCCGCAATTACAAATAACTCTAATGCACACAATCAATGCATGAATGCAACATACATACGGCAATCACGGTACCAATACCATCTCGGCCACACTAGATCCCGTCATACATATAAATCAACAATTCACATGAAATCCATAAGAATGTAACATGATAATCACCATCATCATGTGAGCAATATAATTAAGAATATTAAATCTATGCATGTGAAAAATTCTATAATAATTAAAAAATCCAAAATAAAATAACCATCCCTCACCTGGTTTACTATCGGGTGTGTTCGGGTTCAAGTATGGCCACTGATCGATCAATTCAATTCTGGCTTTGGGCCACCTGCACGTCACTGTCCTAGATACAAGGGAACCGTACATTAGTATATGTTAGGAATATTGGGAGGGACCCACAAAGGCCACCCCCAATGGATACATACACTGTTCCTAAGTAATAGTACTGTCACCAAAACACCCACCAGAAACAGGGCATTTCCAAAAGAAATATCAGTCCTGTTTCCCATGGGAAGTTAGAGAGCATGTAAGGCTCACATGTCCACTAGAAATATACCACCGAAAATAGACCCAATGGATCCGGTGGGCTATTTCCAGTGGTGGTTCAGGGCAGTCCACCCAATTTGGGGTTTTTTGGCTTGGGCCCGATCGTCAGGATTTGTTCCATAGAATTTGTAGGGGATGTTCCTAGCATCATTCTAAGCTAAAAAAATTCCAATTCCATCAAGCCATTTGGGAGATACATCGATCGAACGATCGAAACCCTAGTTGGTATTTTGGCAATACATGTTGCCGGAGCTCACCGAGCTTGGTTCAAGCTTGGCAACAACACCGAGAGGGTAGAACACTCATCCTACAACCTTAACATGGTTTGTACATTCAGATTCCATTCATACCTTGTGATACCCTACTTTTAAAACCGGTCTAATTACACGGTTGACCTGGTTTAACCATGTAGGACCCGAACCAGAGAGGGTTAAGGCGGGTTCCTTATGGACCATGATGGCAAGGGTGACTTTGAACATAGGTTGGCCAGACAAGTTCGAGTCATTGCCAAAGGAGACGGGTATACCCAAGTCGTGCACATGCAAGTATCATAAGGCCATGTACGGATAATGCTAGTATGTAACCGTATCCTAAAGCACATACGTATAATATACCTTGTGCCCAGAGTGAGATACATGCCGAGAGTCGAATTCCATCAAAATCCCACTTGTTGACCAATTTTCGACCCTCAGGTGGGCGGTCACAGGTGGGCGCATCCGCCCACCTGAGTGACCCACCATGTGGTTAATAGATATTTTAAAAAGGTATAAATAACATTTATTGTGTTTTTCATTTTCTCATTATTACACTAAAGAGTTGGTGAGAAAAGTAAAGAGGAGAGAAAAAAGAAGGAAGAAAAGAGAACGAAGAAGAAGAAAGGGGAAGGAAGAGGAAGAAGAAATGGATTTAAGCGGTGCCAAGGTTTGATCTTCCCATTCTGACGCCGAAAGAGTGATCCCCAACACGAGATCTACGATTGGAGGTGAGCAAAGGCTATGTCTCTTAAACTTTCACCAAACCCAAATAAAACCCTTGACTTGGATAGAGTTCTTTGAGGTCTTGTAAATCCCCCTTGAGATGGTGAATCTAAGGTTTAATAGATAGTCTATGTGTTGATTTTGAAGGATTTGAAGAAGTGTTTACAAGATTGGAGAAACATTGGTGATTTCTTGAGCTAAGAAGTGATTTTTGGGGTTTTGATAGAGTTCTTGAGCAAAGAAGGTAAGATGGCTTCTTAATCCTTAAATCTAACTTAGATCCAGGTTAGAATCATCTTATAAGACCTTGAATGTGTGAAAAATGGGATTGAAAAAGCCCCATTTTATTCCCAAAGGTTGGGAAAAGTTTCAAGGAAAAATACATTTTTTCGCCCTCACAGGTGGGCTGAGACCGGTGGGCCGAACGACCCGCCTGAGAGGGTAGGCCCTCGGTCCCCACTAGTGGGTCGATCGGCTGGCCAATCTACCCTCCTGAAAGGATCGGCCCTCGATCCCCACAGGCGGGCCGACCCACCCACCTGAGAAGACCGATGGGCCGTGACAGGTGGGCTGTCCGACCCACCCGAGAGGCCCCCAACATGATTTTTGTGTCCGAATGGACCCAAAACGGACGTGCAACCTTCTTTTATAATTCTAAACATGATTTAACCATCGAATCTTGTTAGTTTTGACCCCAAAGTAGTGAAATGCTAACCCCATTCACTTATGATAGGTTCACCAAAATTTATGTTTCTCGCGCCGGATCTCACTCGTATCAGGCGTGAGTCTTTGTACACAACAAGTAAGTGGGGAGAGGACGTTTGACTTTATTTTAAAGCTTGTTTGGCATCATTCAATTGTATCTAGACTAGCCATGTCATCATGCAAATTATGTGTAGCTTAGTCATCCTCATATGATTATGATATGTGTATTGTGTTTTACTTTCTCAATGCTAAATGATTGATGTGCTTATGTGATGAATGATGGGATCACTGTGCATGATGCATTATTAGACTAGATACCGTAATCGGCTTGAAAATGAGTGCATTTGTGGCCCGTGGAATGGGACGCGATGACACTATGTAATCGTACTATGTCATATATGAGCATGCGGTTTAGGATTATCATCTTCCCGAGCTACGACCCTTCCCAACAGGGGTTGAGGTATTGGGTTATCACTTGGGGGGAAGCAGTGGTCGCAGGTGTCAGGTCACTATGACGGTTAGACATATGCTCGGCTGGTCATTAGGACAGTCGACAACCTCAGTGGTATATTCAAGAGGACCAATCGTACTACTTTTAAATTGCTGGAGTCAGCACCTTTACTTTCTATCATTTACTTTTATGTTGAAAGCTGGTAGCCGACATGCTTTACTTTTTTGAGTACTCACGGTGGGCCTTCTCCGACAGCCCTATGGGCGGATCGGGGGATGGAGTTCGTGGCTCGTACCCCGAGTATACGTGCACTGTGGTTGTAGTAGCACTAAACCAAAGACCTAGTAATATTTAGGTGGATGAGGTTTAAAATGAATTGCATAGCATGTAGTGCATATGGATGTGATTGTTGTGTGGTCCTTCTTTTCACTTACTGAGCTAGTGAGTTCATCCCATATGCGCACCTCTTTTAGATGATTTTGCAGGTCACCAGCCTGAAGATCAAGGGTTAGGCCCCACAGTTGAGTTTTCTGATGAGGATTGGTGGGTCCCCGAGGAGTATGAGCACGGTACGGATTGCATGTGCGAGGGCTATGCTACGGGACCGTAGTATTGACGCCGTATAGACTTTTACATTTTGATTCTTTTTGAAAATCCCTTTTTATGTACTTGATACGTGAATTGTTATTCTTTTTGTGTAAATATCATGCTTGCGGGCCCACATGTATTTATCTATATACTATAATTTGGGTATCAAGTATATTGGGGTATTTACAGGTAAATTAAGTCTTCCGCTGAACTTTTGAACGTTTATCTTAGATGTGTGTATGCTGTGGTTGGGTACTGTATCAGATGATCCTGACAGGTTTGGGTTAACCGGAGTTAACCCGGTCACCGGTCTGATTCTGTGTGAACGGGGTGTGACATACCTACCTCTATCTAGGTCAAAATAAAGAGAGAGAGAGTGGTATGGGAGGTTGTACTTACCTTCGACAGCGATTCCGGAAACAAGGCAATAGTCGGCACCAAGGTAGGCCTCCAACCCCTTCTCCTTCCTCTTCTTCTTCTTTCCTCTCATCTTTCTCTCCTCTCCTACATTGAGCACAAGGGAAATGAGGAAATGAATCCTCATTTCCCAACTTATAACTAAAGTGGGCCTTAGAGTCTGTTTGGTTTGGACCTCTTTTGAACCAATGGGGTTAAAATGAAATTTGGGGCACGAGGACTTACACATTTAGGTCTATAAAGTGCCCACATCACGAGGAATATGTAGAGGATGATTTGGGATCATTCGGAGTCATTTATGATGCGAGTGGCGGGAACTACGGGCATTGGAACCCCAACAGTAGCCTATCAACCCACCAGAAACAGGCACGGGATCCAGGCCCAGGTTGCTTCTGGTGGCTTGTTTCCGGTGGTCAAGACAGTTTGCTATCCCATGGTTGGTCTCGCACGAATGGTTGCCCTCGAACATGCTCAAGGCTATTCGATAATTTTTTATGCGTGTCGAAATTCAAGTGTGGCGAGTCCAGTCACTTACCATCTGGGATCGAAAGGTATGAAACCCCTCCAGTTAGATAGGCACACGATGCATGAACATGTGGGGTCATCTCTATCCCTTCGGCAATGCGTAGCCACGAGCCAAAACCCAATTGTACTTTCGATCTCTGATCTAAGGCCTGTCACAACAGTTCAAATTAGACCGGATTAGGGCATGGGTGTAACATAATCAGCTCTACTCTTCACGGCTAATTGATGAGATGAGCTATTGAGATTAAGCTTCTATTTTTCTTCTCTACAGAAAACAAGTTAAACTACTTAAACACACCACTGATATGTAATGAAAATGAAAATATTTCCCAAGGCCATTGGTTCTTTCCTTCCTATAGAAGATCCATCAACCCCACACAGTCACTGTGGACGGTGACTATTGTGAGGCCTAACTGCACAACCTACTATAACTGTCACACCCCGTTCACCCTGAACCGGAGCGGTGACCGAGTTAACACCGGTTAACCCAAACCTGCCAGGATCATCAGATACTGTATTCCACCACAGCATACACACACTAACATCAATTCATCAGATCAGCGGAAGACTAAGTTTTACCTGTAAATAATTCCCATATACTTGATACCCAAATGATAATACCATAATTATATACATTTGGGCCCGAAGGCATGATATATACACAAAAAGAATAAAGTTCAAATATCAAGTATATACAGGAAATCATCAAAATCATCAGAGTACACAGCTCGGCTCGGTAGTGGAGCTCAACACGGCCTCAAAACTGCTGTCCCGCAGCACAGCTCTCACACGCGCAGTCTACGCCGTGCTCAAACTCCTCAGGGGTCCACCAGTCCTCTCCAGGAAACTCGACTGTGGGACCCACCCCATGCTCCTCAGATGAATGACCTGCAAAATCATCTAAAAAAGGGGGTGCACACGTGGAATGAGCTCACTAGCTCAGTAAGTAGAGAGGTGGACCACATACAACAGTCCACACATCACAACACATCATATGCACTACATGCCATGCAATTCATTTTAAATCACATACACCTAATCAACATTACTAAGTCTTTGGTTTTAGTGCTACTACAACCACAGTGCGCGTATACTCCAGGTACGAGCCGCGAACTCCCTCCCGCGATACGCCCATAGGGCTGTTGGAGAAAGCCCACCGTGAGTACTCGGAAAAATAAAGACAATGCCGTCCACCGGCTCTCAACAGAAATGTAAATAAATTAAATGACAGTGCTGACTCCAGCAATTTAAAAGCAGTATGATTGGCCCTCTTGAAATACCACCGGGGTTGCCGACTGTCCTACATGACTCGCCGGGCGTAATGCCTAACCGCCACAGTGTCCGACAACCGCGACCCCTGCTTCCCCCCAAATGCAAACCCAACACCTTATCCCCTGTTGGGAAGGGTCGTAGCACGGGGATGGTGAGAATCCTAATACCGCATGCTCCTATATGTAGTACGACTGCATAGTGCCTCCGTGTCCCATTCCACGGGCTACCAATGCATTCGTTTCCAAGCCGACCACGGCATCTAGTCTATCAATGCATTATGCAACATGATGTCCACATTCAACATATAACATCTCATTCAATTTGCATTTGAAAAGTAAACATAGCATATATGCACATCAATGTGAGGAATGACTAATCTATATAGTATAATCATGATGACATGTCTAAATTAGATATAGTTATATGAATGCCAAACGTCCTCTCTCCACTTACTTGTAGCGTACAAGGATTCCCGCTCGGTACGGGTGAGATCCGGAGCGAATCGGGTAGGATTTGGTGAACCTAACATAATTGAGAGGGGTTAGTACTTCACCATTTTAGAATCAAAATTAATGAAATCCGACGTCAAAATCGTGTTTAGAACGTCGAAAGAAGGTCACACGTCCGATTTGGGCTCGATCAGACCTAAGAATCACATTCTGGCCACTCAGGTGGGTCGGACAGGTGGGTTGTCTACCCACCGGTCCTACCCGCCGGTTTGGACCAGCGGGTATGGACCCGCCGGAAGGACCCGCCGGTCCTACCCGCCGGTTTGGCCAGGGACCCCCTGCCCTCTCAGGTGGGTGCTCTCAGGCGGGTAGGGACCCGCCGGTTTTGGCGAAAAAACCCCAATTTCTTCTCAACTTCCTCCATTCCTTGGGGACCCAAATAGGGCTTTTCTCACCCCATTCTTCACACCTTTAAAGTCCTATAGGATGGTTCTAGCTTAGATCTAAGTTAGATTCGAGTGAGAGGAACCCTCATACCTTCTTTGCTCAAGAATGACTTCAACCCTTCAAGAACACTTCCAACTCACAATGCTCCTTCTACCGTGTCAATATTTCTTCAAATCCTTCAAGATCAACACATAAATCATCTATTAAACCTTAGATTCATCATTTCAAAGGGTGTTTACAAGATCTTAAGAACCCATACTCGAATCAAGGGTTTAAAGCTTGGGTATGGCGAATGTTTATAAAACCCAACTTTTCTTACCTCCAACTGTAGATCTCGAGTTGAAGATTACTCTCCCGGCACCGGAATGGCAAGATCTAGCTTCGGCGCCACTGAAATCCTTCCTTTCTTCCTCTTCCTTCCTTCTTCCCTTTCTTTTCTCTCTCCTCTTTACCTTTCTCACCAAACGTATGAGGGCAATAAATGGAAAGAAAAGAAATCATAAAGCCTTATATACTATTCCTAATTAAGTGAATAGTGATGGATGGGTCACTCAGGTGGGTGGGTGTACCCACCTGACATACCCACCCGAGAGTCAAAACTTGGGATTTTGACCGGGCTCGGACCTCGGCTCAAACCCCCACCCCAGGCATACATTGTAGCATACGTATATATCATAAAATACAGATATAATACCTGTTTTATCCGTACATAGCCTTATGGTAGGTGCACGTACACGGTTTGGGCACTCCCGTCTCTTCTGGCACTGGCTCAGACTTGTCGGGCCAGCCGGTGTTTAAGGTCACCCGTGCCATCATAGCCCATAAGGAACCCGCTCTAATATCCTCTGGCTCGGTTCCTGCATAGTTAAACCGGTTCAACCACGAAATCAGACCGGGTTTAAGAAGCGGGATATTACATTACCCCCCCTTCTGAAAAATTTCGTCCTCGAAATTGCGTACCTGGTTGATCAAAAAGATGAGGGTACTTGGCTCGCATTTCTTCTTCTACCTCCCAAGATGCTTCTTCAAGTGAATGATCAGCCCATCGCACCTTTACATAGGAAATGGAGCGGTTGCGAAGGGTTTTCACCTTCCGGTCCAAAATTTCAGCTGGCTGTTCTGTATAGGTCATATCAGCTTCTAGGTACCCTGGTTCCACGGGTAGTACATGAGATGGATCATGCACGTACTTCTTCAGCATGGATATATGGAATACATTGTGAACATTTCCAAGCGAAGGTGGCAGAGCAAGCATGTAGGCTACTGAGCCAACCCGGGACAAGATCTCAAATGGTCCCATGTATCTTGGGCCCAACTTCCCCTTTCTGTGAAACCTTTGCAAACCTTTAGTAGGAGAGATCTTGAGAAATACCTTTTCCCCTGGCTGAAATTCAATCTCCTTCCTGCGGGTGTCCGCATAGCTCTTTTGACGGGACTGAGCTGCTTTAATCCGTTCTCTAATAACGTCAACCTTGTCACAAGTCATTTGGATCATCTCAGGTCCTAACATTCGACGTTCACCTACCTCATCCCAATACAAAGGAGTTCTGCATTTTCTGCCATATAACGCCTCATATGGAGCCATCCCAATTGTGGCTTGGTAACTATTATTATATGCAAACTCCATAAGAGGTATATATTCTTCCCAGCTGCCACTCATCTCCATTGCACACGCCCTGAGCATGTCTTCCAATATCTGTATGGTTCGCTCCGACTGACCGTCCGTCTGTGGGTGAAAAGCTGTACTCAAATTCAGTTGCGATCCCAAGGCACGCTGTAAGCTTTTCCAAAATCTGGAAGGGAACCTTGGGTCCCTATCTGAAACAATGCTCACTGGCACTCCATGTAAACGCACTATGTTATCCATGTAAAGTTTTGCTAGTTTGGTCATGGAGAACATGGTCTTGATAGGAATGAAATGAGCAGTCTTGGTAAGCCGATCCACAATCACCCATATCGCATCCATTCCCTTAGGTGTACCTGGTAGTCCGGTGACGAAGTCCATTGTAATCCTTTCCCACTTCCATTCTGGCACTGGGAGTGGCTGAAGGGTACCATAAGGTCGATGCCTCTCAGCTTTCACCTTCTGGCAGGTAAGACAAGTCGCCACATACAAAGCTATGGTGACTTTCATGCTTGGCCACCAGTAACTCTGTTTGAGGTCTTTGTACATTTTGGTACTTCCTGGGTGGAGTGAGTACTCGGAGCTATGTGCTTCTCTCACGATTTTATCCTGTATATCCAAATCATCGGGTACACACAATCTGTCTCGAAACATCAATGCCCCATCACTGGCTAAAGTAAAATCTGGGTCGTTCATTGTTTGGTCTTGAACCTTAACTCTGATCCGCTGCAATTCAGGATCTTAAGGTTGCTTCCTTATCACCTCTTGCCTAACTGCCGGATGCACCTGTAGAGCCGATAAGGATACCGTCAACCATTTAAGGTTTTCTGGTTGAGGTTCAAGCTCTAGGGTTGCCCCTTCATACAAGAGGGTTTCATCCATTAGCATCGCCTCTTGCACAAGTGGTGAGCTTACTGCTAAGTATGAAAGTGACACAGTCTGTGTCTTCCGACTCAATGCATCTGCCACTACATTAGCCTTGCCGGGATGATACTGAATATCGCAGTCATAATCCTTCATGAGTTCAAGCCATCTTCTCTGTCTCATATTCAAATCTTTCTGGGTGAAGAAGTATTTCAGGCTCTTGTGGTCACTGTATATCTCACACTTCTCCCCTTACAAATAATGTCGCCAGATCTTAAGGGCAAAAATGACTGCGGCTAGTTCCAAGTCATGAGTGGGGTAGTTCTTCTCATATTCCTTTAGTTGTCGGGATGCATATGCTATTACCTTTCCGCGTTGCATGAGAACACAACCCAAACCAACTTTGGAAGCATCGGTATAAACTGTCATTCCACCTGTGCCTTCAGGAATAGTCAGCACAGGGGCAGTCACCAACTTTTCTTTCAATTCTTGGAAGCTCTTCTCACATTCCTCTGCCCAGTCGAATTTCACACCCTTTTTCGTCAACTTGGTCATTGGTGCTGAGATCCGAGTAAAATTCTCGATGAAACGCCGGTAATATCCAGCCAAACCCAGGAAGCTTCTAATTTCTGTAACATTCTTGGGGCTTTCCCATTCCACTACTGCTTTTACCTTAGCAGGATCTACTTCGATTCCGGCTTTAGACACCACGTGCCCCAGGAATCTAACTTGTTCAAGCCAGAATTCACACTTGCTGTACTTGGCAAACAACTGTTGATCTCTCAACCTCTGTAACACCATTCTCAAGTGTTGAGTGTGCTCCTCCTCGGTCTTGGAATAGATCAAGATATCTTCAATAAAAACAATTACCCATTTGTCGAGCACATCCTGGAATACTCGATTCATTAGATCCATAAATGCTGCCGGTGCATTGGTTAACCCGAAGGACAACACTAGGAACTCATAATGGCCGTATCGAGTCCTAAATGTTGTTTTGGGTATATCACTACTCTTTATCTTGAGCTGATAATAACCGGATCGAAGGTCTATCTTTGAAAATACTCTGGCTCCCTGCAACTGATCAAATAAATCATCAATGCGTGGCAATGGATACCGGTTCTTAATGGTTAGCTTATTCAACTCCCGGTAATCTATGCACATACGCAAACTACCATCCTTCTTCTTGACGAATAACACCGGGGCACCCCAAGGTGAAACACTTGGGCGAATGAACCCCTTTTTCCAACAGTTCCTGCAACTGCATCTGCAACTCCTTCAATTCAGCGGGTGCCATCCTATATGGAGCCTTAGATACTGGAGCCGCTCCAGGAGTCAAGTCTATGGCAAACTCCAACTCTCTATCAGGGGGTAAATGCATCAGATCATCTGGAAAAACATCGGGAAACTCTTTGACCACCTTTACTTCTTCTAGAGGTGTAACTCTTGCATCAACATCGAGTACCGAGGCTATGAAACCCTGACATCCACTTTCTAGCAACTTTACCGCTTGGAGAGCGGAGACAAGGACTTTCCTCTCCCTTTTCATTGTATCTGCTCGGTATACCCACTCTTTCCCTTCTTCATCTGTTACCTTAATCAGCCTTCCCGCACAGATCACATTAGCTCGATGAGCCGACAACCAATCCATACCCAATATAACATCGAAATTCTGCATATTGAATTTAATAAGTTGTGCATCGAAGTTCTTCCCACTAATCTCCACCGGGCACGGCCTATACACTTCCTTCAACTGTGCAATTTTACCAGTAGGCATACTAACAATCATTCCATGATCCAGGATTCTGGGTGACATCCCAAGCTTCCCTACGAATCTCTTAGATGCGAATGAATGAGTAGCTCCTGAATCAAATAAAACATAGGCTGGTATGCCCGATATGGGTAGGATACCTAGTATAACAATGTATATGATTTTAGCAGGTCATCAATATTAATCATAATGAACTTCTCAATTTAAAATGTACCTGCTACGACTTCTGTACTAGCCTCAACTTCCTCGGCTGATAGGGCATACATCCTTCCCTGCGGTTGGCTGCCTCGAGGTAAGGGAGGTCGGTACGCAGAGGGCTGACTGGAGGGCAAGGCTGGCCGGGCCCGACAGTCTTTCGCATAATGCCCATATGAATGGCAGTTGAAACAACGAACCTGAGACGTCGGAACTGGAGCGGGGCCCCTCTGCACTTGACCCGCTGCAGATGGAGGTCGAGGTGGTCTTGAAGCTGTAGGTGCCACACTAGTGTTCGGGCAAAAAGAGGTAGAACCCGAACCACCAACTGGCCTAGGAGGGTAGCCAGGTGGCCTATAGGGCTGCCTGTACATAGGCCCAGAGCTGTATGATCCGCGGTAAGCCTTGGAGGAATTTTCCGCATCTGGGAATGGATTTGTTCTCTTCCACAGTCCAGGAGTGAGGGACTGTTCACCTTTCTGCTTATCTTCCATTGTTTTGGCCTTCTGTACAATCTGGCCATATTCGGTCAGATCCAAGACTTCAAGCACAGACCCAATAGATGCTTTCAGGCCTTTTAGGAACCTTGCTGCCTTTTCTTCAGCTGTTCGCATATATGCCTTGGGGCAAAATGGAACAAACTCTCGAACTGCTGTTGGTATTCAAGGACAGTCTTACCTCCTTGAGTTAAGGCCATGAACTCAGTCTCCTTCCGATCTATGAAACTGCTCGGATAATGGTTATCCAGGAACAACTCCTTAAACTGCTCCCAAGTAGGTTCTGGATGAGCAGCCATCAATATAGGTTTGGAGGCCTGCCACCAAGAGTTTGCCTCTTTCTTGAGTTGCAACCCAGCGCAAATAAGTATCTGGGCATCCGTGCACTCAAGCACCTCAAATATCTTCTCCAACTCTTGGATCCATTGATCCGGTTCCAGAGGATCACTCCCCACCTTAGAGAATACCGGTGGTAAGTTCCTCTTGAATGACTCCACTACCCTTGACGTATTACTCGTCGTCGGGAAGTTAGGAGCATAGACAGGATAGTAGGAGTATGGATGAGGCATCCCCTGCTGAGGAATACCGAATGGTGGGATTGGAGGTGTACCCACTTGTGGTCCCGTTCCCGACCCTACAGGTGGGTCCTGCAGAGTGAGTACCCGGGGAGGTTGACCAGGTTGAGAAAAATCCAACTGTTGCTGGATGGCAGTCATAAATGCTTGCTGTTGCTGAAGCATTTGTTGTTGGAAAGCTTGTTGGGACTGCTGAATTATTGTAGCAACATCTCCCGGTGTAATGACCGGTGGAGGGTCTGGAAGTGCAGTCATAGGTGGGTCCCCATGCGTCCCACCCTGACCAAGGGTCTCTTGAGGTAGTGGAGGTGAGGTATGCCCCACAGAACGGGACCCCTTAGGATTTTGTGGTCGACCGACCCGACGAGGACTCCGCGAGGTACCTCGGGCATTACTATCGGATCTAGTACGTACCATCGTATCCCTGTACCTGGAACACATCACACCATATTGGTCAAACACCATAGAGTTGATTTAGGCACACAGTCATATGCCATTACTTAAGGTGTTGTAGTGTATGATAGCCTGTAATTAGTCATAGTTCAATTCCAAGATACGGGCGAAGTCCACATCATGCATGCTAATGGTCCCACTTGACCATAGCCTATTGATCATAGGAATAATATCCACCATAAAACCAATGAAATCATAATAGGAGAAGAGAAGGGAAAAGAAAAAGAAGGAAATTTTCTAAAATTTTCAAAATTTTCCCTTCTGTCCAAACCGGTGGGATGAACCGGCGGGTAGGGACCCGCCGGTCTGACCCGCCGGTCCCAGCACCCCAAACCGGCGGGTGTCACCGGCGGGTAGGGACCCACCGGTCTGACCCGCCGGTCTGGCCCGTGTTAAAACACGAACAGGGCCTGAAGAGCCCTGTTCTGCCTGTCGCTCTCACCCTTTCCCCTCTCTTTCTTCCTTTTCCTTTTGGGCGATCTTGGGAGTCTCCTTGGCGCTTCTACTCGCGAGTTCACTCACCCACTCGGCACTTTTAGAGGAGAGTCAACTCATCTTCATCCAAGTAAGTTTCTCTTCTTCTCCTTTTTCCAGAATTTCCATTTGGGTGAAATGCATGTATAGGGTTTACTTTCTAAGCTTCTTTTCTATATTTTCCACCATAGAATAGTATTATCATGTGTTTGTGATGATTCCACTGTGCTCATTTGTAGTTTATAGGAATTATCTCTCTTCATTTGGAGAAAACCCCAATTGGTGCCCTAGGTTTCCAAATTTGGGGGTTTCTTCAATCCTTACTCTTTTTCTCCAATTGACGACTTCTTTGTAATGCATTCCACTTGTTTTACGCTAGATATACCTTAGATTTCATTGAATCATCCATTTTGCTACTAAAATCTAATTTTTAAATAATTGAACTAGCTACTGAAATCTATTGTACATGTATTGCCCTATCCCATACGGACTCATCATCGACTGTGACTGTTTTTGTCATTGAGTTCCACCCAAATCCAGTTGTGTCAAGCAGTCTCTTGAATTGTTGATACTCTTGTTTCAACTTGTTCATCTTATTGCGTAACTGTTCTCTTCCAACTGGACGATTTAAAGCCTGTTGAAATTGCTTTGTAATGTTCTCCCATCCAGTTTTGTTAACTGAATTACCGGATTTGTGACCATTTATTACAGCTTCTTTCATTGCTTCAATGAAAACAGTGGTCTCAAATTCTGACCACTTAACGGCAGGGATACTACTTCCAGACATAATAGCTAGACATTATAAGTTAGTGTAAAAGTTAGCATACTGGGAACCAAGCAGAGTTTAAAGTCACAGATTATTCACATGAAAAGCATCGGGGACAGTTTTAATGAATACACAAAAGACATTTGAGGTTAGCAAAGTTAATGGTAAAACATAACAATCGAACACAAAATGAAATAAGATTAGGGAATACATAGCAATTAACCTTGAAAATTGGGAAATGTTTGAAGAGCCATGCTGACACTCTAAAAATTGAATATACTACCACCAAAAAATATTGTAATGTAAGTAAATTTTAAGAGATGGAAGTTGTCACTGGTCCTTGATACACAATTTATGAAAAACCCCAAACAGGGAAAATGCAAAAAAGAAGATTATGGTAATGCTGTGTTTTCATCTGCTGCACCAGTGTACTAACCTTTGCTGGACAAAACTAAACCATCTCAACTGATTTTCCTTACCACATTCCCAAAGCAGAGACTCAATTGTACAATCAAATGCATTCAATAAGGGCAATATTTAATTTTTTTTATTCTGAATGTAACAACTTAACAACCTTATCCAGCCTACACTCATACATTTCCAATGACTCAAAACTGAACTACAATAATTCTGGAGTAATCCCAGAAAGTCAGTTTACTCGCTCTTATCTACTGCTAGTGTGAGGGGTTATATAAGAACCAATTATAACAGTTACACCACACTGCAACTCGCCATTGGAATAGGAAAGGATAGGAAGGGTATTTTTACTCATTCATTGCTGCTAGTGTGAAGGGTTAAATAAGAACCAATTCAAACAATTACGCCACACTGCAACTTCCCATTGGAACAAGAAAGGATGGGTAGAAATTGTTTCTAGAGGGTGTAAAATTTTCGGACTATAATCAATGTTACAGTTGAAGCAACTTGAATGATGATCCATCTACACTGAGAAGTATGTCAGGTCCTGGATGCCCTATAAATTATACTCTTCTTTTCCCCTTTTCCACTTAACATTACAGCTTAAGTTTTTTGTTTCACAATGTTCAGCTACAGGGATTGGAGGCATATACTTCATATCGCCTAGCGACCCCAATCAACCCCAACAGTAGTATCACATTTCATCTCAACAGGCTAACCAAGCTTTAAGATTTCAAAATGGTGGCCTATCTAGGTATGTTGATTGTGTTCACAACTTGAAGTTCAAAGGTTTCAAGGATTGTAATTGGTTTTAATGTCAATATAGGCTGATGAAATGAAATCAATCAACCAAACAACCTTCAGAGTTAATCAAGTCATTATGATGTGCAGGCTTTTAGATATGGAATTAAGAGGTTAAAGTAGATCGACTATGAAACACACTTGTCAAAATCTTAACCAGTAATGTTGGGACCAGTCCTGGAGTGACAAGCATGATTTGGTTCAGAGGAACTACAGTAATGTGTCCAAGAAGGTGAAACCATAAATGAGTGTTTACAAGATCAAAATATTGTTTTAGACAGTAGCATCTATTTATGGCCTACCATGAACTGTCAGTTTAGAAGTAATAATGGAAGCTTCTAAGCGAAAGATTTCTGTTTACCTTTTGCACACGACCAGATATTGCTACTAGACGACTCTTTATTTGCCTGACACGTTCTAGAGTGAGCATGCTAATTTTGGAGGTAAGTTCATCCAAAGCTGGATATGCTTCTTGCTTCAATGTGGAAGTCTGTTATAAGTTAAAAGTACCAATCAGTTTGATCAGAAGTCTCAAATGGAATTAAAATAAGAACTTAAAAGTACCAATGTTACATTATAAAATTCTCCACAATTAGTAGTTGTAGAACACTCTGGTAGAGGTATGCTGCACCCTATGGAAGGATAAGGGGTTGCAGGACCTCTAGTAATCATTTGAAACCATTTTATACAGCATGAAAGCTAAGCAACTGCTATGCAGATGGGGATCAGCTTCCACAGATATTTGATCTTGCCGGAACAACTGATTAGCAACCAGAAATTTCTGTATAGACTATATTGCAGAAACATTAAAACAACTAGTACTCAATTCATATCATTGTCATCATTGTCATATTCAATGAATTGAAACTTAAGATGAACATATACATATATATCCTCTTTAACTACACAATAGATAACAAGAAACCAGTGGTAACGAGACTCCTTGCAATCAACCCAGCCCCTCAAACAGGGCTCCAAATCTCAGGAGAAATTAAGAACATGTTTGTAATCCCCAACTCTATCAAATCCAACCCAATAACAGACCCAAAAGTCGAAGATTGAAGAAAAACAAATTCTGCAATTATGTCTGCCGTAGGAGAGAGAAAAGGCCAGATTTTCAGTTATTGCAGCAGGGTTTTGGGTTGGGATTCTTTAGGGAGGGTAATCCAGAAATAGCAACTCTAATCCCTAAGTTTGATAATGAGTGGGAAAGGTATGAAAGAGATTCAACAAATGTCTCACCACTCGGTTGACTCGTTAACAACAGGGAAATTAAAATAACAGAGAAACAATAAGAAATGGGGAAGAAGAATATTATAGGAGGTGTATGGATTCAGGAAGCAAAGGAGAAGAAGAAGAAATAGAAGAGAAGAAGACGAAATAGAAGAGAAGAAGAAGACGTTACCTCTCTGTATAGGGGGTCTAGAAAAACCCTAAAATTTGTCCCAATACCTGCTCTGTGATTACAATAGATGAACAAGAAGGAGAAGAGGTTAGAATACAAGAAGAAAGAGGTTAAAAGAGATGAAAAAGAAGAAGGAGAAGAAGAGCCGAAATCGAAATTACCTGCAGAGGAGATTTCACAAGGGGGCGAGCTCCTGTTTCTTCTTCTCTCCTCTCTCTGTGCGAGTTCCAAACTATTCGAAACCAGAACTTCGTTTAGCTAATCGATCTCTGTCTCTGGTAGAAAAGAAAAAATGAAGAAGAAGAAGGAGAAAAAAACCCCTAAATTTCACACAAACCCTCTCTGTGGTTACAATAGATGAAGTAGAAGAAGAGTTTGAATAGAAGAAGAAAAGAAGAAATGAAGAAGAAGAAGGAGAAGAAGGAGAAGAAGGAGAAAAAGGAGGAGAGGCGAAGCACAGACCTGAGGTGAAGAACCGAACTGGGCGCTCTCTTCTTTCCTCTATGCTATCCTTTCTCTGTCGCGGACAATCGGGAACGATCGTTCCTCCCTCTATTAATTTGGAACGAAACTTTGTCGACGGAACAGCCTTCGAGCGTTTCATCAAATTAGGCAATTTTCGTTTCTTACGGCCCTGACAGTTTCGAAAAAACTGGAACGGACCCTAAACATGCCAAACGGTTTTCAGCATTTTTTCGTTCTATTAACACGAAAAAACGCTAGAAACGTTTTTTATGAACTATACCAAACGGCCTCTTAGTTTCTATTTTTCCTAATGATTTTTTAAAGTTGTGAAAATGGCTTGAGATGTAATGACCGTTAGATTAGTGTCGGGATGCACCTCACTGGCACATAGCTTCACCGGAGAGAATCTTAATCCATGTTTTGGCGCATGCTCTGATCTTTTGAACCGACTCAAGCGAACAAGTGATCGCCGTCTTCAATCTATCTCTCTCTCACTCCGCCAATGGGCGGCGAAGCACCTTATGAACAGCAGTGGAAACCATTCTGCTACTAAAGATTAGAGGGCACTGATTCTGTATTCAGGCACACAAAACCCTGGTTAGGGTTTATCAGAGTTTTTCGTAGGTGGTACCTGAAGCCTCTCTTCTTGAGAAGAAGCACTGAGAACGAAGTTCAAGTTTGCTCGAACCTTCCGAAGGAACAATGCCGAAGGTTTACGGCACTGGAGCATATGATTTCAAGCGGCATCGAGTTGCAGAGTATCCGGTCGAGTTGGCCCCTGAAATTCCCGAAAGGCCACCTGAGCAGAAACCCGGAACGAATCTGTCAAATTCCATAACTCTAGTAGAGATCCAACGAGATCGATTGACGAAGATTGCTGCTGCGAATTGGTCAAAATCCGCCGCGGATCCTTCGGAGCGAGCTCCGTTTAATCCTGAGCTCGTGAAAGAGATTTACGAGACAGAGCTTCTTGTTAAAGGTGGCATTAAGCCTGTTCCTTTGCAGAGGGTTATGATTCTGGAGGTCAGTCAGTATTTGGAGAACTATCTATGGCCTAATTTTGCTCCTGAGACAGCGAGTTTCGAGCACGTTATGTCTATGATCCTCATGATCAATGAGAAGGTAGGTTTTCTGCTATATGATTCTTTTATTGACTGTTTGCTCTTTATTAGGGAGTGCCATTAAAAGTGGAGAGGTTTGTGAAATGTTTGGTTTTGAATTTTGCAGTTTCGGGAGAATGTTGCTCCGTGGACGTGTTTTTATGATAGGAGGGATGTGTTCAAAGGATTCTTAGAGAGGACTCTTCGGCTTAAAGAACAGGTTCCTGTCTTATTTCTGCATAAAAGTTCCCCATTTGCTTCGGATAAGAGCTATTTGTCCTCTCTCTTTTATAGTTACAACTAAATAAGCTTGGAAATTCACATTGTGGACTTAATAATTTCCTATTTTTACCCCAAAGTACCACAGGAGTGTAATCTGACATTGGGATGGATATTAGTTTCTTGAGTATCTGTCAATTAAATCACATTGCTAGTGCTATTTGCCAGTCATTTATAGCCACTGTGCATGTGTATGTAATTCTGAATTTGTAGGTCATTACTTTCTCCCATTATTATGATCTGCCTTGAGTAACTTACCAAGTGCAGAATTTGCATCTTTTGTTTGATGCCTGCTTGTTTTATTTATTTATTTTTTCTGGCTTGTAGGAGAAAGCATCAAGTATCGCAGAGAAGACCAACTATTTGCTTTTCATGATTAATGCCTTTCAGGTATCTGCTTTCCTATGATTATTGTACATAACATATTCAGTTTTTGGAGTTACTGATCTGTAGCATGTCTCCATTGACAATTTAAATCTTCTAGTCACTAGTAGTATTACATGTCATCTATCTACATTGTTTGTCTAGATTTTCTAACAAAAGGAGACACCCTCTTTATCACCATTCAATTTATTTCAATTTGTAATGCAATTGTGATTATGAGAATCAGCTGAAACTTATTCAAAACTTGAAAGCATGTGCTTGGCAGGTCAGAGCCAGTCATATTCTAATACACGTAGTTCATAACTGATTCATCTTGCTAGGCCACTATTTGCAATGTAACAAGCAGCTGAATATGAAGAGTTACTTAAAGATAGCGTATAGAGATTTTTGGAACAGCAGAAACCCCATTGTTTTTATTTTCTTTTGATTATGCTGCAAGAGATGAAACTGGGGAAGGTGGATTTCAGGGTGGCATTTGGAATAGCATGTTCTGAATTGGTAACTTTTTTTCTTGGGGGGGTTTGGACTGTGAATGAGGTGTTCTTTGGGGCATTTTGTCTAGGATTTGGGAGTGTTAAAATCTATTTCTCTCTTGCTGTTGTTTGATTTTAAATTGATTTATTTTTTTCTGGAAATGTTTATCTTAAAGAAATTTTCTTATGTTAGTAGGACCAATTGATGTGAGGTTAAAATAGAGGAACTAGAAATCCAGCAAAACTAAGGTTGGTGGAGGTGCTTATTAAAGATTAATCTGGTTGAGATGGATTTGCAAAACTTGGTTAGAAGGGTCGTAATGGGGAGGAACCACATTGAGTTTTATCAATTGTTTTAGGTTTCTTTTGAAGTTTGGTTGGGTTATGAACATAAACTCTGAAGGATGGAAATGGAATATTAAGCATTTAGTAATTGAAAAGAAAAATCATCATTTTGCCAAATAAGATGCAACATCAATTCTATGATTCTCATCTTCCCCTTTGGTAGATTTTTCATCTTCAGCTGGATTTGTTGAGAAGATTGATTATCTTTCCAGTGGGACATGTAGCTGAAAAGTGTGTCTTTTCCACTACATGTACAGCAAGTGATTTCAGATTTC
Source organism: Macadamia integrifolia (assembly GCF_013358625.1). Lineage (NCBI taxonomy): Eukaryota > Viridiplantae > Streptophyta > Magnoliopsida > Proteales > Proteaceae > Macadamia > Macadamia integrifolia. Next base: position 1,594 of record NW_024869314.1, on the reverse strand, counting down.
ATCTGTCCCTCTCTTGCTGCTTCTGATCTGTAGACGCTTTCTACGTCTCAGTAGATTCTTAGAGCTTTACCCTACTTGTGGATTCTCTAATTCAAGAGTGCTGAGGTTTTATCTCAAACTGCTCCACACAATCACTTTTTTTAGACCATTAGTATGAAGTCTGCTTAATATGCAGTTCTGAGCTCAAGATGTATGAGTTCATTACTAATTTTATCCATTAGTTAAGTAATAAGGAATCAATTGTTACCCTGATTCTTCAAGCATATAGTTTGAAAGTTGAGAGTAAACTCTTCGACAGGTCTTTCTTCTTGCCAAAAGTGTCTTTAGCATAGTTTTCAAGGCGTCGTCTAGGCGTCGAGGAGCTCCTGCTGGATGACCTCCGTGCCTAGGTGCCGCCTAGTTGCCTTGACATCCAGGACCACTCCAACACCTTGGGTCACCTAGATGCAATGACAACTATGGTCTTTAATTTGAAGGAACAAAATGAAGCCATTTCTTACACATGAAGGTCCAGTAGATATAAGTTCTAATTTCCTTGAAGCACACCACTATATATGATCAATCCACTAAGAGCATACCCTAAAAGATCTTGGAGCAATCAGATGGACTATTTTCTTTTTCTGGTATGGGCTAATGATTAAATGCTCTCAACTTGTAAAACTGAATTGAATAAAGTATCTGGATCAGAACTCGATCAAATTGAGGAAATTCGGACTTAGAAAGTAACCATCAGGCTACCTATTGGTGCCTCATATACTGAAACTTTCCATTATGATCAGCAACCAATTAAGATCTTCCGTACTCCACCTGGGCATTGTTCCCTTTACGTGTATGATTTTGGCTATACTAGCCATTAAGAACATCCATCAGTTAATTATGCTCCATTACCTAACTCTCCTCCTCTCTTGCCCAGTTGCTCGTTAGATCTTCTTGTACCTTCAAAGCCCTTCATGAGAGTATTCAATTGAATTAGCAGTTCACTATGCTCACAATGGTTGCAATGTATTGATTGGATGGGTCAAATATTATACAATTTGGAGAAATTATGGCTACAACTTTTAGTTTTCTTGATTAGGGTCAGTAATGATGCAGATACGGCTGCCCTTTCTTGGTTGGACCAGCATGACCGGCTTTGGAAGCCAAGAGCCAAGAAGAACGGGTCCAGCCCAGGGTTTTGGTCCAACAAGGGTTGGAAATAAAATTAGTAGTTTACTTAGTATTTTATTTCATGCTTTTATTTTCCACACTTGGAACGTAGGAGTATGATTTATTTCCTTACTTTGGTTTCCTTTTTATAGTTGTTTCCTAGTTTAGGCTAGTTTCCATTTCAGTTAAGTTTCTAATTTCATGTTCCTATTTTCCTATATATTAGTTGTAATCGATTGAAGATTTAGAGAGCAATTTGATTATTGAATGAATGTGTGAGTGTGATCCTCCTATTCCCCCTCTCTACTCTGATTTCCCCTCCCTGCCCCTAAGGGTTCCCCATCAACTTGGTATCAGAGCCGAAGGATCCTATTCCTTCCCCATCTTTCTTCTTCCCTTCCCATTCTCTGTGTCGGATTCCACCGATACTGAGAACACAGTGAAAAAA
>NW_024869313.1:9351-25598 GCF_013358625.1 Macadamia integrifolia | reverse complement strand
TTTCCTGGCTCAAGGGAAGATGGTCTTGACCTCTAACTTCCTTTCTTGAGGGATGTTGATTGTGAAGGTATGCGGATAGGGTTCCGGCTTAGGAATGGTTGAAATAACCTAGAGGGGGGCTGAATAGGTTATACTAGTGGAATTTAACTCTTTTCGATGAATGGGTCACAAGTGTGACTACAAGTTAAAACAATACGGAGTAAATAAAACAAGTACAACCACAAAACACAAGGTTTATAGTAGTTCGACTCAATCCGAGTCTAGTCCACTCCCTACAAGAATCCTCTTGTAAGGTATTCCACTAGTTCTCCCTTTCAGTACGGTAGGTAGGGAAGAAAACCTTTACAATCTTTTTCACGGATAAGAGTATCCTTACAAATCCCCTTTACAGGCAGAGAGGCACCTTTACAATCTCCTTTAAGGTAGAGAGGCACCTTACACTCTTTTAAGGATAAGAGGATCCTTACAATCTCTTAAGGATGAGAGAGTCCTTACACAAGCCTAAGTACAGTCTAGACTTAATGTAAAATAGAAAATGGAGAAGTGGAATAAAAGAGGATTACCTCTGGTGTGGTGTAAATGAAATATACAATGATAATAGAATGAATGCACCTTTTGAAGTCTTCTTGATGTTTGTAATGTAAATGCCAAGATGTAGATGAAGACTTGTAGATGGTCTTGAGTTCCTCTTGAATGTAAAATGAAGAACTTGAACTCAAGAAATGGTGTAGACCAATTCTCACTTCTAATGCTCAAATAATACTTCTTTAAAGTTAAGATTTGTTGTTAATTAATGAGTAGTATTAGAGGTATTTATAGGTGAGCTTAGGAGAGCATTTTAGGTAGTAAATCTCACTTAAACGGTCATATTCTGAGTCCACCGGTCGACCGCCATTGGTAGCCGGTCGACCGCCAAGAGCCGTTGAGGCAAAATATAACCGTTGGGACACTTTCAGGCAGTCACTGGTCAATCGGGACTTTCTATCGGTTGATCGGCTATGGTCTCGGATAGTTCCGATCGATCGAGGATTACAGCCGGTCGACCTCCAACATGACATACTCTATTTTGATAGAATGTTGTCATACTGACCAATTGTCAGTGTTTTGATCATAACTTTTTTATCTAACCTTGGAATGACCTAAAATCAGTTGCGTTGAAATCATGACTCGATTTCCTACAACTTATATGAAGGTTTAATCTCCTGATACATAACTCCTAATATGTTCCTTACCACTTAGAGACTCTCCATACTTGGTCAAGGTATGCTCTATGGTCATTCTAGTATGATGCAGTGCACATGCATGTGGTGAGTGCATATATATATGTGGAAGTTACAAATTACATTCAAAATGACCAATCTATCCTAGTGGTCTTCTTCTTCACTTGAACCTTCCACTCTTTGGCACTTTATCTTCTTTTTTTCTTGTTTGCAATTCCATGTCTTTAAGCTTCATGTCTTGACATCTTGAAGCTTATATTCTTATGATATCTTCTTCAAGCACTGATGCCAACTTGTTGATACTCTTCATTTGATGACTTCAATCTTCATTTCTTCGTTTCATTCACCAAATTCGATCTTTGATATGAAGTCTCTACAAAACAATACTTAATGGAAAATTGTGACATACCTTCATATGTTTGTTATCATCGAAACCAACTATAGGAGTGTGGGCATATTCCTAACAATCTCCCCCTTTTTGATGATGACAAACAGATGATTCTCAAATAAAATAATAATCAATTATCAATAAATTATAGAATCATTTCACAATTTCTCCCCCTTTGTCAACAGCAAAAAGTGGGGTTAAAAATCTCTATATTATCTTTCCCCCTTTTAAACCTTGACAAGGAGTGTGGGCAAAATAGCTCCCTCTAAGGGTATGCTTAAAAAAAATAATAATAAGCATGTAGTCAAGACTAAAACTTGCTCCCCCTAAGCATATGCATCATGTAAAAAATGCATTCAAAAAATGAGTATTAAGGTGAAGCTCCCCCTAAAAATATTCAATAGATGTCAATAAAGCTAACATACAATCAAGTAAGATAGATCATTAAAAATTCTAAAATGGTTGATGATGCCAATCATTGTCAATTTTGAGAAACATTCTACTGTTTCAAATCTTCCAGTAAATATATCTATCAGAGAACCTTTTTGGAGTAGGATATTTCATCCCTTCTCTAATGATATCAAAACAACTATCAATGCATCATCCATCTTTTACTTTGGTTTTTTAAGCCAATAGAATCAAGCATATATTGGTCCCCATAATCTCATGGGTCCATCCATGTTACAATCAAAATATCCCTTCGGTTTCCAAACCCTTTTGGGTGTGTGAGGTCTAAATGGTGTGTATGCCCTTTGTGAATCATATATTTCATAATTTGCAGGTGGCCTGTAAGATTTAAAATCTCTTTGAGTCATATATGGTCTATAAAGTGGATAAGACCTTTGATGTGTTTGTGGCCAATAGCGAGTATGTGGTCTAAAATCCCTTTGAGATTTGAAATTCCTTTGAGTTTTATCATGCCTCTTGGAGGGAGTGTAATAATATGCATAATGGATGTTATTCCTTTTTGGAACTTGCCTTTGGTCATAATAGAGATTTCTTCTCTTTGGAGAAACTACATTTTCTTTTTCTTTCCCTTGAGGTGAGGTTCCACCATTATAGCCAAGTCCTTCTTTGTCTTAAAGATTTTTGCATTGGGATCCTAATAATGTATCCAAAGTCTTTTGACCTTTAGTAAATGTATGAAATATGGTAGTTACCTTTGAGTTATCCTCCTAAAGTTCATACATTTTAGATGTCAAGGATTCTATCCTCTTGTTAAGGGAAAGAACCTCCTTTTCCAAATTAGACTTTTCAGTCTCAAGTTTCAAACTTTCTTCATATAAAGCTTCAAAAGCTTGTTGAAGATCATCATCATTAGATTCATTATTTAAAGTATCTAAATAATGAGATTGAGAACTTACCTCTCGTTCTTTGTCTCCATGAGCCATTAAGGCAAGGTTTGTGACTTCATCGGAGTCACTTTCATCTTCATCCGATGAGACTTCCTCATCATTTTCTTCTTCACTTTCTTCATCCAATTCTTTGGATGCTTTGAAAGCAATGAATTTGGGATGTACTTTCTTGAATTCTACATAGAGATCCTTTTCATGGGTAAAAAGTGAACCCATTAATTCATATAGACTTATCTCATTCAAGTTTTGGGCTTCATTGATAGCAGTCGTCTTTAGTTTCCACTTGGTAGGTAGTGACCTAAGAATTTTTCTGGCCATCTCAGAGTTGGTGTAAGTTTTACCAAGTCCTTTCAAGGAATTTACAATATTAGTAAATCTAGTAAACATGTCAGAAATATTTTCATATTCATGCATTTGAAATAATTCATATTCTTGTATAAGCATGTCTAATTTTCTTTCTCTTACCTCTGTAGTACCTTCATGTGTTACTACAAGTGTGTCCCAAATTTCTTTGGCATTTTCACACATACTTACTCTATTGAATTCTTCCTCATTTGAAGCACATTGGAGGTAGGTGAGAGCCCTAAAATTGTATTGAAGAAGTATTAGATCATCGACTGTTAATTCTGATTCATCCTTTGACACCGTCTTTCTATTTACAATTTTGGTGATGACATATGGTCCTCTTTCTATAGTTCTCCAAACAAGAAAATTATATCCACAAATAAAATTCTTAAATCTACATTTTCAGAAGGAGAAGTTTTCTCCATTGAAGTATGGAGGCCTAGATGCATCCATTCCTTCATGTGGTCGATTAAATGTGATCATGGTTTTTGACTCACATTAAGACAAATTAGCTTATATATTGAACTCCCGCTCTGATACCAATTGAAATAACCTAGAGGGGGGTGAATAAGTTATACTAGTGGAAATTAACTATTTTCGATGTATAGGTCCCAAGTGTGATTGCAAGTTAAAAACGATGCGGAATAAGTAAAATAGGCACAATCAACAACACAAGATTTATAGTGGTTCGACTCAATCTGAGTCTAGTCCACTCCCTACAATAATCCTCTTGTAAGGTATTCCACTAGTTCTCCCTTTCAGTATAATAGGTAGGGAAGAAAACCTTTACAATCTTTTTCACGGATAAGAGTATCCTTACAAATCCCCTTTATAGGCAGAGAGGCGCCTTTACAATCTCCTTTGCAAGTAGAGAGGCACCTTACAATCTCCTTTAAGGTAGAGAGGCACCTTACACTCTTTTAAGGATAAGAGGATCCTTACAATCTCTTAAGGATGAGAGAGTCCTTACACAAGCTTAAGTACAGTCTAGACTTAATGTAAAATAGAAAATGGAGAAGTGGAATAAAAGAGAATTACCTCCGGTGTGGTGCAAATGAAATATACAATGATAATAAAATGAATGCACCTTTTAAAGTTTTCTTGATGTTTGTAATGTAAATGCCAAGATGTAGATGAAGACTTATAGATGGTCTTGAGTTCCTTTTGAATGTAAAATGAAGAACTTGAACTCAAGAAATGGTGTAGACCAATTCTCACTTCTAATGCTCAAATAATACTTTTATAAAGTTGAGATTTATTGTTAATTAATGAGTAGTATTAGAGGTATTTATAGGTGAGCTTAGGAGAACATTTTAGGTAGTAAATCTCACTTAAACGGTCATATTCTGAGTCCACCCGTCGACCGTCATTGGTAGCCGGTCGACCGCCAAGAGCCGTTGAGGCAAAATATAGCCGTTGGGGCACTTCCAGGCAGTCACTGGTCGATCGACACTTTCTATCGGTCGACCGGCTATGGTCTCGGATAGTTCCGAGCGACCTGGGATTACAGCCGGTCGACCTCCAACATGACATACTCTGTTTTGATAGAATACTGTCATACTGACCACCCGTCAGTGTTTTGATCATAAATTTTTTATCTAACCTCGGAATGACCTAAAATCAGTTGCGTTGAAATCGTGACTCGATTTCCTACAACTTATATGAGGGTTTCATCTCCTGATACCGACTCTAAGATTTTTCAAAATACCCTTAAGTTAGGTTAATGTGGTTTTCACAGAATTTCACTAGAACACATTTTTCCTAATATGTTCCTTACCACTTAGAGACTCTCCATACTTGGTCAAGGTATGCTCTATGGTCATTCTAGTATGATGCAATGCACATGCATGTGGTGAGTGCATATATATAGGTGGAAGTTACAAATTACATTCAAAATGACCAATCTATCCTAGTGGTCTTCTTCTTCACTTGAACCTTCCACTCTTTGGCACTTTATCTTATTTTTTTCTTGTTTGCAACTCCATGTCTTTAAGCTTCATGTCTTGACATCTTGAAGCTTAAATTCTTATGATATCTTCTTCAAGCATTGATGCCAACTTGTTGATACTCTTCATTTAATGACTTCAATCTTCATTTATTTGTTTCATTCACCAAATCCGATCTTTGATATGAAGTCTCTACAAAACAATACTTAAAGAAAAATTGTGACATACCTTCATATGTTTGTTATCATCAAAACCAACTATAGGAGTGTGGGCATATCCCTAACACGTGACTCTTTTCTATTTATCTATTTAATCATTTCAACATAAGTTTTATGTTGCTTTACTTTCAAATTATTAGCAAAGCTAGAGACGCTTACACACTATATAACTATATGACCCTAGAGAGAATTAACCATAGATGATTCAAGTATATCATTAACAAAGCTATATGTCGATTACACACTATCAAATTTATGTTTTTTTTTCCTATTAAATAGAATTTTTCAAAACTTTTTTTTTTTTTAAACGTGAGATGTCACTAACACACTCAGTTTTATATTTCTTTTTCTTTCAATTTATTAGCTAATCTACATGTCGCTTACACATTATATGTACATTACCCTAGGGAGAATTTAAACTATAAAAAATTCAAGTATTTCATCAGCAAAACTACATTTTGATTACAAACTACTAGTATTATGTTGAAAATAGGATTTTCCATTCTTTGTTTTAATGTAAGAAATCACTATTTAAATGTAAGCTATCAAGGTACCATTTGACAACGCTCTGTTTCTGCCGTTTTTGTAGTTTCTTGTTCACAAAAATGGAGAAACAACCTAAAAAGTGTTTGATAAAGTTGTTCCGTTTTACTCATTTCTAGAAACATAAATCAAAATTGATGTCTATTTACAATTCTAGAAACGACTTTGATGGACTTGTTTCGTCATTTCTAGAAACGAATTTGAGAGGAAAAAAAAAGGTTTGTTATGCCCAATAAATCTCTCAACTATTTAAACCTAAAAAGAGACATCTCTCCCTTTTGGGCATCCAATGATACTATTGGGGTTTTTAGTGGCATTATGTCTGCAAAAAACGTTTCAAGAGAAAGGTTTATTAAACACCAAAAAATTTGTTTTTATTTCCGGAAACATGAAAAGTTGTTTCTGCTGTTTCTAGACAAAGAAACAACAGAAATGTTATCAAACAATGCCTAAATATTAAAAAAAAAATTGAGTAATAATCAAAAGAGTGAACAAAGCAAAGATAGAATAATTAAACCCAAAAAAAATAAACAAATAAAAGAAAACAACGCCACAAATGCCAAATTTGTAAATGTAGAATATCACCTCTTCCTTAACCTATAGTCATAGTTCAAAAACTTGGTGATATCTTGGATAAGTCAGTATTTTTTTCTTTTTTATTGAAACGAAACTACATATGAGACACAAAAAGATACAATTTCGTTAATCTCACCGATAGTCATTTCATTTCGAAATTTTGCTCATGTTGGTTTTAAAAAATGCACTATTTCGTCAAAATTCCGGTCATTTTGTTTTGCTCATTTCGGCCATTAGCCCCCAAAATGACCAAGAAAAACACATGGAAAAAGTACATTGTTTCAGCGAGATTTTTATACTTTGGTGGTCTTGAAACCTTGCCTATAGTATGACTTTTGATTCTTTGTTAGGTTGGATTTTTTTTTTTATTTACAAATAATGTTGACTTCTACACCAAATAGATAATAGTGATAAAAATTAAATAGGACAGACTTTTAGTTTGAGAAAAAAGAAGAAGAAGAAGAGAATGCAATAAAATTAACAAGTAGTACATACATTGATTTTTTCTATTAATTGTTCTTCCCAGTGATTTTTGAAATTCTACCTCTATTAGTAACTACATAAACAGACATTACGTGTGATATATTTATTTTCTTAGCACATATAAATTCACATACTTCTTAAATAGAAATGATATTAGTTAACCGATAGAACATTTTCCACGGTCAAATGTAGATGCCTTATTTTGTCACCGTGGTAAAGTGGCTAGTAAAGATGAGTAAGGTGTTATTCCAAGACGTTGTAGGAACCTCTTTTATGGCTCTAGCTCCTCATAACCCTAGTGATGTCTAGAATGCTCATAATGAACAGAGAAGAAAATTGTATGTTGAATCGAATGGCATCATTCAAGAGGGGTGAATTGGGTGTGAGACTTTTCTCTCCCATTGGAACAATCTTACAACTTTGAGTGATAACTTATTCAATGATCAACCTCAAATTCCATGAATACTACTTTGAGTGATCAAACTCGAAGTACCAATGAGATCAAGACATTATCACCTCACTGAGGTGAATATTGTATATCTTTTAGATATCTTTGCATAATACTTCAATATTGATACTTGCAAGCCAAGATGTATACTTACATCTATAAAGAAACTAGCAAAACTAGTTGTAGCAAAGGTAAGCATTTAAATGTTAGTAATGCCAGCAAAAGGCTGAAAGGAATCTGAAATAACTTGAAAAAAGGAGGTAGAGAGCCACTAAAAGACGATCAATTTAGCATAGTTCTGATCCTCCTCGATTCTACGTCTGCTCCCATAGTTCACATCAGTAATAATGTGACACGTGGCATGATGTTGATGATGTGGCAGCTAGCACGACTAGATACACACAAGTGGCACTTGAGGATGCATCGCTTGGTGGCACATGGCAATGCTTGGTGGCAGCCACGCATCCACGGCAAAGGGCCTGTGTGTGAAGCACGTAAGGCCAAGACCCGCACGCTAGTAGCAACATGCAGGCGGAGGTAGAGCCAAGGCTCAAGCTCTACAAGACAATAAATTGATGAATATGTTAATGCACTTAAAGTGCTTGGTCAAACTACCTCTTGAATGGCTTTTACAAGTCCCTTTGCTTGGATTAGAATTGATTCTCATAATTTAAATCTGTTGGTTGCATTCCTAAAAAAAAGTGGTTGTTGGGTGGTTGTTGGGGGGGGGGCATTCAATGCTCCGACACGATTTTCTATTAGTTGTTGATTTTGTGAGTGTGGGCCATAATACATCCTATTGGTTTCCAAGAATAGGTCTTGTGATACCCGTGCCCTAATTTAGTTTTTATTTTGACCACAAATGAGTCACATGAAGCTAATAGCACCTGTGATTATTGGGTTGCAGCAATTTTCTTCCAAGAAGGAAGAGATGATCATACTTGCAAATGCAGCTTGTGTCGGGATAATTGGAAAGGATTCAATCCTCCAGGAAAGTGGGTGAAGCCTGCACTTTTAATTAGAGGAGAATTCGGCTCTTCAAAGTAACTTGGACCCAGCAGCAACCTGAAACCCTAATCGGGCTCGAAATCCTAATCTAGCTCAGGACCTCTATATAGCCAAATCATGCCCTATCTCGTGGCATTCAACATAAGCATGCTATGCATTGAAGAATTGAATCTAAGTATTCTCCAATGATGTGGGAACGGCATGAACAAGGATTGTCGAATATCCCGAATGTGCAATCAGGCAAGAGTCTTTCTTTATGAATACCGAAACTTTTTTAGCTCAAATTCATGTACCATTGGATAGTGCTTGGAAAGACAATTTCGACAATATATGTTTCACGAAAATTGGATCACTTGGTCTCTCGAAATCAAGCCCAGAAGTCAAAAACCCTAATTAGGGTAGACCATGCCCATTTGTTGTCAAAGATTTCTGATAGGCCCGCCAATTTCTTGAGGCCCTGTCAATTTTTTTATAGGTCTGCCAACTTCTGAGAAGGATTTTTTCCCACTAGTTCCAAAATAACCATTTTGCTCTTGCCCCGTACTAGACACCTATAAATAGAGCCATTTTCTCCATTCCCGACACCAAAAAACCAAGAGTCAGGGAGCTCCAAGATTTTGAGAAAAATTCTTTCTTACCTCTCCCTACCTCCTCTCTCCTCCATCAGCCAAAGATTCCCTTGAAAAAAAAATCTAAAAATCTCCAAAAAATTCCTAAAAGCCTTAGGAAGCCTTAGTAATCCAAAAAATGCCTTCTTAAACCCATAGATTCGTCAGATTCCCCAAGATTCCCTTGTCTCGATTATTGTGCCCAAAAATCTAAAAAAATAGACAAATCTAGAAAAATCCCTAACCCTTAGGAAGCCTTTATATATTGTTAGAAAGTCCCAAAAGGTTTCATATTCCCCATATTCTCTAAGATTTATTCAGATTCTCGCAGTTCCTGAAACTCCACCAAAATTCCTTAACAATACATAAAAATTCTCCGAAATTCCCCAAAGCTATGAAAGGTCATAAGAATGCCAAATTTTTAGAAGAAGGAAAGTAGACAGTCAAATCCACCTCCACCTAAGCCTGAGGACACTCATCGAAATTCGTGTCCACAACAATAGGGGTCCACCCCTCTCGATCCAAAACAGAGGTCGAGCATAGGTATAACCCCTCAACTCAATAGGCAGAGTATAGAATTTTAACTCATATGTGGTAATGTACATAGTAATATAGTAATAATTTAGCCATGCATGCAGTATATGATTAATTAGGGGAGAATGTTCGTTCTTAAGCATTTAGACCGATTCAACCGGCTAGAGTAGGTGCCTAACACCTTCCCAAATCCACAATTTGACATTTACCCTAATCTCTAGACTAGATCGATTTTTTGGCTCTTTCTTTATTGATCAGGCCCACCCACCGGGTCCAAGGCCCTATTCTAGGTGGTGAATCCTGATCTTTATGTTTTTCAATCCCCAATATTGGGCCATTATTAATATTCCTTTTAGAAATCCAAAAGGAAAAGAGGTCATCTACGAGATAGGCCCCCACGTATCTCTAGGCGAAGATGCAGTGGTACGGGGCTCGCGGATGTCCGAAATCAAGCAAAACTCCGGTCGTTAACCTCATAGTAAAGATTCCACTTGGGAAAGATGTCAAACTTTCAAAAATAGATGCTACCATTAAATGCAAGAATATTCTCCCTAGGGGTGTCAAAACGTAGCCCGAATCGATAAAATCGATCGAAAAAGCCCAAACCGAACCAAACCGATTCTTATTGGATTGGTTTTGGACCGAGATATGTTGGGACTTGCTGAAAACCGATCCAAATCGAACCGGCCAATAATCAAGTCGAATGAAACCAATATAAAAATAAATGATTATGAGATTATAAATTTGTGAATTGACTATCTATTTTTTACAATAATTGTTACAAATCATTGAATATGAGGTTATGAATAGAGAAATTGATTTGTAAATTGTAATAATGCTTCCATTGATTTCCTTGTTCACTATACAAAACTAGTTGGATAGTTAAATGAATGATTAGATAATAGGTTCATTTTGTGATTTCAGTATTAGTTATCTTCTCAGTAATTTGTTATCCATTGTTTTCAAATTAGTTATCTTTCACTTAAAATGATAAACCATGATTTAATCATAAATTTTAAAGTGTTTTTTTGGTCAAATCTTGTCACTACAAGTTATGAATGTAAGATTTCATTATGGTTCAAACCCAATAATAAACCGATTTAAACTGGTATTAACCCGATATTGAAAAACATTAAAAATCAAAATCAAACCGGACCGAAACTGAAATCGACCGAAAACCGAAGTTCCTTAATGGATTGGTTTTGGTCCCCATCATTCCTAGACCGAAACCAATTCAACCCGACGGAAACCAAACCGAACCAACCGATTGACACCCCTAATTCTCCCCTCACAATCATTTGTTTGAAAATATGCTTCGCAAATCCATGTCTACAATTGTATGTACTAAAAAGAAAGAAAAAAAAAAAAAAAAAAAAAAAAGAAAGAACGGTTTTCAATCATTAAAAAGAAAATAAGCGAGTTATTGAAAAAAAAAATCATAATTAAAACTATTAAAAAAATTGAAGAAAAAGGGTTTTCAATCATTGAAAAATAATATTAAAAAATAAAAATTATAAACACTTTAAAAACCATAAAAGTGACAAAAGCTTGTGAGAAAAAAAAAAGGAGCTAAAAAAAAGTATTTAAAATCATAAAAAAAGGGTTTTCAATGATAACAAAAAAAAATTTCCTAAAAATCATTATGCTTGTAAGGAAATAATAAGCACTTCAAAGTATAACAATTTCGTAATGATAAAAACAAAAAATTTAACATCAGAAGTCCTAAAAACCAAAATATGTAAATCATAAAAAACAGAAAGAAAAAAGAGCTGAAATGTTTTTCATCACAAAAAAATGGTTGAGGTTCAAAGAAGTAAAATCATAAAAGTTTAAAGGTAATTTTTTTTAAAAAATCATAAAAATGCAAAACAAATAATCACATTATTTAAAAACCATATAATTATTTAAAAAAAAAAAAAAAAAAAAGGGTTTTCAATCATAAAAAAGACTTCTAGAAAATTTGAGATATCACAAAATTTTTGTGAATCATAGAAATTGTAAAAAAATTTAGACCTTCAAAATAACCAAATTCATAGCATTAAAAAAAAAAAAACTATGATTAAAATAGAAAACTGGATTTTCAAATATTGCAATAAAAAATAATTTTGAAATAAAAACAAAACATATTTTCAAATATCAAAAAAAAAAAAAAAGGATTTCAATTATCAAGATAATAAAAAAGAAGGAAAAAATATTTTGAAAAATTTAAAGGAAAAAAAATGGATTTTCAAAGCTCACAAAAAAAAAAAAGTCATATTGAAACTTTTCAAAGAAAAAATGGTTTTTCATATATTGCAAAAATTTTACTAAATAAAAAAGAGAATCATTTGAAAATTTTCAAAGAAAAAATCGATTTTCAAATAGCACAAGTATCAAAAAGAGAAAAACTAATCATCTTTAAAATGTTAAAAAAAAAATGTATTTTTAAATATCACAGTAATTTCTAAAAAATTGCAAGGATTATAAAATCATAAAAAAACAAAAACTGTGAAGAATTTTGCAAAATCTCAAAAAAAAAAAAAAAAAAAAAAAAAATCAAAATCAATAGACAAGAATCATAAAAAAATTGAAAAATATCAAAGAATGACATAGAAGTACTACTACTACTACTAATCATAATAACAATTGCAAAAGAATTTCAAGATGCAGAAAAAAAATGCAAGAAAAATAGAAGTCCAAAAAAAATAAAATTCCTTGAGGTTATGTCATCAATAACTTAAATGGGGCAAGGATAAGGTTAAGAGCATATTGTTATGTGAACTAATCTTGTTTGCACATATCATTTGCATTGTACATAATCTTTTGGTTATTAAAGTAAACCCATTTTACTTGAGTAATATACGATTCCACGTAAAAAAGCTTCTTGCTACCTGTGCGGACTTGTTGGGGTAACCGATTGATCCATACAAGCTTGGAGTCATCTCCTTCTGTCCAAGACCCTCAAATCCATCTCCTACTACGAGCTTCATGAGTCAAGGCTCATTTATGGAGTTCTTGAACAAAACAATTATAGACCCAGCCAACAGTGATCCCTAAGAAGTGCGATTGAGCCAGCATGCCAACCAATTGCAAACAGAGATGGTAGAGATGAGACAGGTGTTGAGCCAAACCCTCCTGTTCTCTCAAGATCATGCTAGAATCAACACTACACTATGGAACCATGACCAAATCAGGCTTGTTAGCCTACGCCTCACATCTCCAATTCATAGAGAGAAAGTACCAATGTAAGTTCCAGTTTTAGCTCCCTCTGCAATTCAACAAAGTCCAAAGCAAGAACAAAAATGAGATGAAAGTTCACTGATCTAGGGACAAGCATGTCTACAATATATGCAGAATTATTAATGAAAGGGCTCTTAGGAACATTGCCTTCATGACCAAGCAGTGATCCTCCGCCATATTGGTACAAGCCGGATCAGTATTGTCATTATCATGCACAGAAGAGGCACCTCACTGAAAATCAATTTGCAGCATGCTATTCAAAATATCCTTGATGATGAGAAGCTTAAATTGAGCACGAAGAAACAACCAAACGAGGTTGCAAAGCCCTTTCTGAAAGATAATGGGACAAACCTAAGAGCTGACAAAGGTCAAGGCCAAAAAATGAACCATCAACTCATGATTTCTCAAGCCCCAGCACTCTGTCCAATTGTAGTCCCACCTGGTCATCAAAGTGGCAACAAAAATTCACTAACTTGGGCATACATATGTCTCAGATATATGCTAAACTGAAAAGGAAGGACTTTTGGGCATAGTCCCACCCACCCCGAGTCATCAGTAATCCCCCACCAAAATGGTAGAAAGACCATGAATTTTATTATTATCATAACCAGAAAGGTCATCTCATTTATTAGTACATCAATCTCAAACATGCCTGACAAGATCTTAGGATGATGGCACCATTCAGCTAAGGAACTAAACCATATGTGATTACAATATATGGAAAGAGGATCATATAATGAGAAGCAGAAGATTACATGAAACTATGTTGGGTTCATTGTTGGGTTTAAAGAGTGTGAACTGGACGTTGAGCTACACCGGCCCGAGTCTTCGCGTTGGACCTTGGATAAGTACTACTACCTCCCAGTGGACTAAGTAGTAAGGGAAATCCTATTTACTTTCCCTCTTTTGCTACTTCCATACACTTGCTTTTCCTTTTGAATGGGACATACTTAAAGGGGGAAAAAAATTTAATATAACATACTGCACACCTTGTTAGTGATTTACAATTCTACATTTGGATTAGCCGTTTCACTACTCATATATTTGCAACCTATCTACTCTTTCGTATTACCTGCAAATAATAATAATAATAAGAAATAAATAGATAAAAACTGAACATGTTGTACTCTATATGAGCTGATTTAGGCACCATTTGATAACGCTTCTTTTCACTCATTTATGTGTTTTTCTGTGTCTAGAAACGAAAAAATAGCCTAAATATCGTTTGATAAAATTGTTAATTTTCACTTGTTTTTAAAAATATAAATCAAAATTTATGTCAATTTATCATCCTAGAAACACATGTGACTAAACAAATCATATGTTTCGTCGTTTCTAGAAACGGCATTGGACTCCAACAATTGTGAAAGCCCCGATAAAAATCCCTCTAGCCCATCTTTCTTCTTTACCCACTGAAGACTTGCTATTGAAAGAATCAGGGTACTGACCACCGAAGGCCATCTTCCTCCTTCCCTTTCACTCTAGGCATAGTCCTCTCTTCAATAACCTCCACCACCGAAGGCCAATCATCAAGATCTCACGGCACTACTCAGCTGTCGACGTTCCAAAATGAGTGAAAGGACTGCCATCGCTGCAAGCCCTTGAGGTTTTCTCCTTTAACTTGAGCAACTGAAGACGAGCCGAGGGAAGTGTAGGTCTTCTTCGTCAGGCATCTGCGTCGAGGAATGTAAACCCTTTTGTGGTTTTTTATTCCCCATTTAACAGGTTTGGAAACTGGGATTTCTTCAACAAATGCTAAATCTATGGTTTATGGATGCAGGAAATCGTTTGCTTCATCTTTTCCAGCCATCTCTCTTCAAAAGTGAGTCACCTCTCTTCTCTATTCTATTTTTTTGTTTCGGTAGCATCAGTAGTTTCACCACCACCATGAAGCATATACAAATGCCAACAAAGGAAGGAGCAAAGGTAGCCATAAGAGAGGCTGCATAATAGAATACATATCCATATTTGCTTTGCAAATCTATAATTTCCTCTCTATGGTCTGATTTTTTATTCTGAGATTGGGTCTGCAAGTCTTTTTTTTTTTTTTTTTTTTTTAGATTTTGAGATTGGATTTTTGAATTGAGATTGAGTCTCCTTTAGTGTAACATATCATGGGGTGGTTGGGTTCATGAGCCATGAGAGATTTCCTAATAAAGGACAGAAGTGGATGAGGGTGCAAGAGAGTGAGTGTTTGAGCTGAGGAAGGAGAGAGCGAGTAAATTGAGCTATTGGTACCTGTTTAAGTACCTCTGATCTGCATCAGTTGGTTCAATTATCCATGAGAAGATTGAGGCTGGAAATTCTATCCCAATATTTGAGGATTGGATGATTGAAACAGAAATTTGCCTTTTGACTAACAAGCTTATATATCTCAAAAACGGAAATGGAATTTATTAGAGATAACTGGAAGGCCAGCCACACATCATAAATTAGGAACCTGAGGTAGGATATTGGGTTGGACGACTAACAGGAGTAGAAAAGCATGAAAATGAAATTTGAAGGTTATGGAGGAAAATCTTGTGGTTTATCTGAATGTGAATGTGAATGTGAGAAGAACAGAGCAAGTTGACTCAGATATTTTTGTGATAGAATGATCCAATAACTGAAACAATAAGGTTTTGGCTCTGTACCAACCTTAATATATTGATGAATTTCACTGTACTTATCTCATCCCCTCTCCCCTGGCCCAAAAGGAAAAGTGCAACAATAAGGAAGAACTTGGTGCAAGAGCTATGCTTTACAGAAGATATCATCTTTAAACCAACTGGGATGATGGTACATATATATATATATATATATATTTTGGGTAATTTACAGCGCCACTCCTGGAGATTGCCAGTTTATAGAAAGACCGCCTCTCTTTGACCAAATTAGACTTAGACCCCTTACCCTCACTTTTTGTTAAGTGATGTTATGAAATGACATTTTAGCCCTTATGAGTAAAACACCCTTATCTCTTTCTCTCTTTTTCTCCTTCTCCATCCGCCATGAATTTCTTCTCTAGAGCCTTCAGCTTTCCCTGTCGAGGATTTTAATCTCCTACTTGCTTTTCAAGCATCCCGAAGTCGAGGTTTCATCAACTGAGGTAACTGAAGAGAAAGAGATTTGCTTATTTTACGCTTGCTTATTAGTTGGGCTCATTTTAAATTCTTTAAGAATTATTTGTTTGTTTTCTGTAACTGGTTTCATGTTCAGTTCAAGTAGTATTCTCTGAAACACTGAAGCTTTTGAAGATGAAGCCTTTTTGAATCTTTTCCGTGGAAGGTTTGGGGGTTTTTGGGCCTTGTGGAACTCTCTTGATTTGTACTCAATCGTATTCTCTTGGAAGCTTTTTTTTTTTGGGGGGGGGGGGG
>NW_024869313.1:0-9331 GCF_013358625.1 Macadamia integrifolia | reverse complement strand
GGGGGAACGATTTATCTGGTCCAAAAGAATTGATTTCTCTCGTTTTCTGACTGTGATTTCTCAAATTCGATGGATATAGAAGTTCCTTTCCTCTCTAATTTTCAATTATTTGATAATTAATGGGCTACTAGAGATTTTATATGCCTAATCTTCTGCTGCTGTCATTGGAAACTGCACGAACCTGTACCAGTTTCGAATCAATCGCAACAAGCTCATTAGGGCTCCAGTGCCAGAATCCGAACCAATTACAGGTATCTGACTTGAGAAAGAGAAGCTGTTGTCTCCAAGGTCCAACAACTGTAGACGAGTTGCAGGCTTTTCGGGAGTGTTTCCGAACGAGACAGAGATACTCCCAAGCACCTCCCCCGCCATTGTCGATCTGGTTTTCAAGCCTGTTCAATTGAGTCTCCTCTGCTACTCCAACCATTTTCGCGAAAATCACAATAACACTAGTGGAGTCAACGAGCCCCATCCTAGCGAGCCAATGCAAGAAAGGAAGGAATGGATCTTCGCTTGCTTGCTCGCTCTCTTGCTCAATCGCTCCCTGGCTTTAGATCTATTGGTTGATGGTTGCAAGGGTATTTTAGGTACTTAATATTTAATAAGGTATTTTGGTATTTAAAATAAAGTATAGTTGCTGACATTAGCATATAAGGTATATTCCTTAACGGTAACTGACGGTAGGAGGTCTGAGTCTAATTTGGTGAAAAAAATACTGACATTCTTCAGGGGGTGACGTTGTAAATTGCCTTTTTTTTTTTTTGTTTTTTCAATTGAGTGTGAATGCTTGGGATGAGACTTTTTTTACTTGATCGATATAACTACAATACAGTCATAGCTTGTTCTTTTTGAACTTAACAGACTTCATGAGAGTTGTTGAGGCATTCAGATCTGGAAAAAAAAATCATAGTCTGATGATATAGGAAGGCAATTTCTGATTGATGATTCCCATCATAATAATTTTTTGGCATGTTTTATCCTGGTTGCTGGAGTTGCTTTTTTTGTTATCTAAATTACTATCATTAATTTATTCATATGGCACTTCCTTCTTATTACATTTGATGTTTAGGAAGCTTCTCTTTTGATAAATTAATCTCTCTCCTTATATGGAAAGTAATAGGACAGTATGTTCAATAATGTTACCGAAAATGAACTAGGGTATAATTTTATCTCCTGAACTGATGTATAGTTGCATAATTATGGAAAATATTACCCTAATACAGTTTAAAATAACTTCCAAGTCCAAGATCGAGGTTGCAAATTTTTCAGATGGATTTGTGCTGATAGCAGTTCCTCTAGTACTCCTCATATCTCACATTCATCCGATTGTGCAGGAACCTCGAACATTGAAACTCATTCATCTTCATCATCCTCCTCCTCTGATTTTGTAAAGGGATATTTACAAAGAAAAATACAAGGCGAGGAGGAGAAGAAAAGAATTCTAAAAATTGAGATTGAAGTCTCTAAGGAAAAGACAAGGATATTTACAGATATTCTTGATGCAGTTAGCAAGTTGGTCCTAAACAAAAGCGGCAAATAGTACATTGGAAAATACCTGTTGTTTAACTTATATCTATTATAGAGATTTGACAGATTGAGAATGTAATAATTATATAATATTCTATATAAATTTGTAGTACTTAAAAATGATGATGTAGGGTAAAGTGTGCAAAAAATTTCAATTTGGAAAATGGTGTTGGACCACTGGGTTATGATTTTTCTTTAAAATAAAATAAGAGGATGTAATAATATTTTAAACAATTTTTCTGTAAGAAACATTTTCAGAAACGACTGTTATCAAACAACAATGTGTGCAAAAAAAGATCCAAAAAACAGGTTTATCAAACAGCAAAAAATCCGAATGGTTTCTGCTATTGCTAGACACAGAAACAACAGAAACTTTGTCAAGCGGTGCCTTATTAGTTTACACTTTGATTAGTAGTTGCTCTAACCCTTTGTGGCATATATACTCATTCATTTAACCCTTCATAGTGAAATTAAAAACACGGCGATTTTTTTTTTAGCCTTTATCTCTATATATACCTATACTATATGTGCATTAGGTAGGCAACTAGCCCCTATATATTTATATCCAACCAATTTCTTTTGCATGGATCCCATTACCTTTTGATTATTATTATTCTTTTATTTATTTGCTATTGCATATTACATGCTCTTTTCATGTCCTTTGGCACTAATTCAGTATGTAAGCGTAAAATTAGATTGGCTTCTTAGATCATTGGCTCAATAACGGGTAAGAGTTTGGAGTTGATAGATGTTATGCAAAGAATACAGATTGATGTTGCATGTATCCAATTAACAAGATGGAAGGGTAGCAAAGCTAAGGGGTTAGATAATTTCAAACTTTGGTATTTGGGAGCTGAAAGGAGGGAAGGTGGAGTGGGCACAGAAGTGGAAAATGACCTTAACAATGACGTGGTGGATGTTCAAAGAATTGGAGATAGGTTCTATCCATTAAACTGGTGCTAGACAATGAGCTTATCAATATAGCCAGTGTATATGTGCCACAAGTAGGACTAAATGAGAGTGTTAAAAGCACGATTCTGGGAGCACATGGATGACTTAGTACAAGGTTTCAATCAAGGTGAGAAATTTTTTATTGGAGGGGACCTTAATGGGCATGTGAGCAAGAAGCGTAGAGGATTTGAAGAGGTGTATAGAGGGTACATAGTTGGAGAGAGGAATGCAAAAGGGAATTCAATGTTGGACTTTGCGATGGCATATGACTTATGTATTCAAACAAATCTTTTGAAAAAAGAGAAGAACATTTAGTTACCTACAAAATGGACAGCATACAAGACAAATTGATTTCTTCCTGACGAGAAGCTCAGACCGACCGTTGTAGAAAGATTGCAAAGTTATCCTTGGAGAGAGTTTGACCACTCACCATTGACTATTTGTCTTGGATTGGCACTTCATCACAAGGTAGCACAGGAAGAAGAGGTAGATATGTCATAAGATAAAATGGGAGTGACTTTAAGGACCGCTCCAAAAACCTTCACTAGTAAATTAGTTTTACAGGGAAAGTGGGATTTCGAAGGAGATGCTAACAAGATGTGGACTAAGATGACGACTTGTATTAAGAAAGTGTCTACAAAAGTGCTAGGGATATCTAAGGGTGTTTGTCCAACCACTGGAGAGACTTGGTGGTGAAATGACGAGGTCCAGCTTGTCATTAAGATTAAGAAGGCTTGTTTTAAAGCTTGGCAACATATTAATGATGCAGAAGATAAAGTAAAATACTACACATTCAGAAAATAAGCTAAGAAGATCGTGGCGAAAGCAAAGGAGAAGATTTATGATGCTCTATATGAAATCCTACATGCAAGATAGGGGAAAAAAATATATACAAGATTGCTATATTAAGAGAAAGGACGAGTAGAGATTTGGATAAATGTGTTAAAAGCGAGGATGGTAGAGTACGTGTACGCGATGAGGACATTACAAAGTGATGGGGGATTATTCTTGTAAATTTCTAAATGGAGAAATCTCGAATGATAGGATGGAACTAGATGTGGGGGGGGGGGGGGAGAGGCCCTATGAAGGATAAAAGTAGGTCATATAGGGACCAGATGAGATCCCAATTGAAGTGTCGAAGTGTCTAGGATTCCACGGGATTTCTTTGCTAACAAAGCTATTTAATAAGGTTCTGATTTCTAAAAAAATGCCAGATAACTAGAGGAGAAGTATTGCAGTCCCGATTTATAAGAGTAAAGGAGATATCCAGAAATGTAATAACAATAGAGGCATAAAATTAATGAGACATATTATGAAACTTTGGGAAAAGGTCATTGAAGTACACTTAAGGGTAGAAATGGTGACATCAGAGAACCAACTTGGTTTTATGCAAAGGAGATCCATGATCGAATCTATCTACCTCTTAAGGAGGCTTATGACAATTTATAGAGACACAAAAAGGACCTCCATATGGTCTTTATTGACCTAGAAAAATCCTATGATAGAGTACCTAGAGAACTAATTTGGCACGTCATAAGAGGAGGGTCTCCAATATCTTGGCGATATTACGAGGAAGTGATGACGAGTGTCAAAACATTAGAAGGCCAAAGTAGTGAATTATCAATTACATAAAGGATCTTCCTTAAGCCCCTACCTGTTCACACTCATCATGGATGAGTTAATCAAATATATCCAAGATCGAGTAGCGTGGTGTATGTTATTCGTGGATGATATTGTACTTATAGATGAAACTATGGAAGAGATTAATACTAAGTTGGAGCTTTGGAGATTAAGCTTAGAATCAAGAGGTTTTTCAAAATTTTTTTTTTTTAGCTAACTACAGATATCCAAGACTTTGGCCTGACTAGTCCCGCGGGTCCATACTAACCCCACAATCGACGGGTATCCAAGACTTTGCCTGACTAGTCCCGTGGGTCCATACTAACCCCAGAATCATATGGACCAAGTCATACTAGAGTTGAATGAGAACCATTCAACTTTAATCAAAAGCAATGATGAGCACTAAATACTCCCATGTGAGTGGCCCTAGGAAGGTAAGTTGAACTTAAAACCACACGCTTCCTGAAGCGAAGGTCCACACATTTCAATAGGTTTTGTAATAAGAAGAACAAAGACAAAGTATATGATTTGTCCCTTTAGTGAGATTAAGAGGGGCAATGTGGTTGTGAATCCAGCTGATCGAAAACTACCACAAAGTGACTATTTTAAATATTTGGGGTCAATCATTAACAAAGAAGGGGATATAGAGGTTGATGTGTTTCACATAAGTAATGTGACGATCCCAAAACTGGCCTAGGGTTTTCGGACATCAACAGTTCACAAGATCTAAAGTTCTAGGCAATAATAAACTGGAGCAACATCCACACACAATATAAGTTCAAGCAATAGTTAACTAAACTAATATGATATTAAAATTTAAAGTTCAACTATCTATTTAAATTTTAAACTTAAAGTAATGTTGAATTAAATTACATCATTAAAGTCTACTCAAAGTCTACATTATCTAGGATTTAAAAAAAAAAAGTCATTGCCTTCTTCGAATCCATAAGCAATGTCCTCCTATTGATCAACAATAGTTTTAACATTTACATCTTTTCAACAATAGTCCTCACCAACGTCATTTGTAAGTTATGAGGGTAAGTCTCTGGGAATAAACTTAATAAGTAGAACCACCATGCTAAACAGGTTTGAAATCACGATCATACATCCAATACCAGGAAAGACATATATTATATAATAGAAAATAATAATAAAAAAATATACCATATATATTTACATTGCTACATTTACGTCACCGCATAAATACATATGATAATTCAAAAGAAAGTAGACAATGAACCGATAATATTATCCATGAATGGTCAATGCATCATAGTATCACAATGCCTCCACTCAACATACAGAAACTCGCAAAAGTTATTTAGTGTCCAATCTCCCAAAAACCAAGTCATACCGCCTGAAGGTAAAGTAATAATTTGTAGATCCTACCAAGGGTAGGTTGCATCATATAGTAGTCCACAATTCCACTAAGAAAAAGTCCAATAAACCAATCCTTACTTCAACATTATAACATCAATATTGATAAGGCAAGACAAATAACAATAAAGTCATCAAAAAAAAAAAAAAAAAAAAATATATATATATATATACAAACAAGTTCGAAATTCAAGTGTGATCAATACTCTCATTCCACCATAATCGGTCTCTATGTGAACATAAAATCAGCTTCAGTTTTTGTTAAAAATCACCAAAATAACAATTATAAATAATAACGCAATGATCTAGAAAGTTTCACATCCCTCCTCAATCAAAACAAGTAACGTAAAGCATCATTATTACATCAAACAACACATTTCATATATAAAAATAGTAAATTTATGTAAACCAAAATAACAAAATATATGCACAAATAAAAACTCATGTGAAATAAGAATCATATAATACACATAGTACACTACTCTATACAATCATAGTCATAATTTAAGACATAAATATTAGTAATTCACATTATGTAATCAGTACTCAATTTGAAAAATTCTGCTATGTACACATAATGAAAATCATGGAACAAAATTCAATTTGTTTCTCACTCTCTCATGTACATAATATTATGTATACAAAATCTGATTTTTTTTTTATCACAAAACACCATGAAATCCAAGGTTTAGAATAGATCTAGTGTTTATAAAATTCTATTTTGGATAATACTATAAACATAAACATGTTAGGGTAGACGTTCCACTCACCTTGATGTCGTTCCGAATATCGGTTTCATTCATCATTCAAAATAGAACAATCTTTGTTCTTCCTATACAATTTTGCCAAAATTCTATCTTAACCTATTTTTCCTACTGACACAGAAAAATAGAAAATAAATATCTCTAGAATTCCAAATAATTATATAAGTCTCATATGGAAATAATATCAGAAACATCTTCTTAGGTTAGGTATCAATCCCCCTAAAAAACGGTCTTCAGACTGTAATAGATTTTGTCCAACAAATTTGAAAAACTGATTAACCCACTTTCTCGAACTCAAATCACTTTCAACTTTTCAAGAATTTAAGAGACTCCTAAAATTTATTACTGTAAAATAATTAGATAAAAACTCGAAGCTATATTCCTCCCTTACCACCCCCATTCCCAGGTATAGAAAAATTCCCTGACATTGACCTATTCGAATACATGAATATTTCGGTGTATCAAATTAACTCCGAATTTAATGAAAATTTTAGGAGGTCATATAAATACATGTATGTACTCTTAATAATTATTTTAGATCATAAAACAATCTCTAACTATACTCAATAATATGAACAATCTTCGACTACTATTCTATTCGACCCAAAAAATACTCTTAACATATCAAAATTTTATTTTCTCTCTTATCAAACTCATAATCCAAAATTTCATACATTTAAATCATGGTCTATCCCCAAGTAGAACATAAAAAACAATTAAATTATAGGCTAAAAGTGCTTCCTTGAAAATCGTTCGGAACATTGATTTCTTTTCTCCTTTTTCTTCTTCTTCTTTCTTCTCCTCTTTCTTCCCCACGAAACCTTTTTTCTTTTTCTTTTATGCTTTTCCTTAAATAGAGGGTGAGAGACAAGAGAGCCATGTGCTTCTCTCCCCCTCCCAAATTTATCTTCAAGTCTATTTCTCTCTTTCCTACTTTATTACCAACTTTCTCTCTTCCTCTCTTCAAGTCATAGTCGATCCCCAATTCTCTCTCTCTCTCTCTCTCTCTATCTTTTCCTACTTTATCTCCTTATCCTCAAGGTTGTCCAAATTTCAAAACGAAGGTCCATGATTTTATTAGGAAAGCTTTTATTTGTTAATTATTAATCAACAACAATTAGTTTGTTAAGATTGTTTTATTAGTTAGGTCTAATCTACTTTGTTAGTTAATTGTACATGTGGATATATTATTTTTAACATTAAATCAAAAGACAAATTATGATCTGGTGGAAAAATGGTAAATCAAGGTTCAGGAGTAAAATGGTAACTCCTAGGGCAAAAACCTTAAAGTTATTTTGCAGTGTAGTCTAATGGATGATTTTCAGCACTTACCAAGTATCAATGCACTTTCAATAGTCTGGTATCTCCACGTTAAGTCACCCTGACTCTATAACGGTCAAAAGACAAAAATACCCATGTATCAGATTTCAGGGCATTACAATTAAAGTGAGATGAATGAAGTGGAGGAGTGCATCGGGAGTTTTATATGACAAATGAATGTCAGTTAAACTCAAAATTCTACAGGACAATAATATGATCATTTATAACTTATGAGGCGAAGTATTGGCAATTAAGAAGAGTAATTTGAATAAGCTGGGGGGTAGCAAAGATGAGATATTATGTGAGATGTGTGGCATGACCAGAGGGATAGAGTAATGAATGATTGTATTAGAAACAAAGTGGGGGTCGCTTCAATTCATGACAAGATTTACGAGGCTAGTTAAGGTGGTATGGTCATGTTCGACAAAGACCTATGGATGTCCCAGTTAGGAAAAACGACTAGATTCAGATAGAGTGTGTCAGAAAATGTAAGGCAGGGGCAGACCTAAAATGATTATTAACGAAAAGATAAGGAAATATGCAAATGGTAAGGATGGATTCTAGTATGATCGCAAATAAACCAATATGGAGGACAGAGACCTGCATAGGCAACCACTTGTTGGGAATGTTCCTAGGATGCTGGTCTATTTTACTGCTAAAAATTATTTCTTTATCGTCTTCTAGGTCCTTTTTACACTCCTTTTATTTTGTATTTCTTTTAATTTGATTCATATTGGATCCACGTAATTGACTCCATTGATTTGGGATAAGGTTATGATATTGTTTTTATATTTAGGATTTATGATAGAGAGCATTCCTAAACCAATCCTAGCCCTTGAAATGGAAATCTTTCAAATCAGAGAGGTGAGAATCGGCTTCTCAAACAAGAATCTCATAAAATGATGATGAGTGGTGACTAAAGAAGCCCTATGTAAGCGGAAATGGAGGGTTTGCACAGGAGATCAAAGCCCTGACCATCCTGATACTATAGCAGTATTTTGCACGTTAGTCAAATCTAGCTGTAACTTTGGGCATGTTTCATATGCAGACATACTTTTCAGTTTTCACCGAAAAGCTATATCAATTCAAAGCCACATGGCTGCCACTAGGGGCTTTCATGACAAAATACCAATTTAACGGCTTTCAATACTTTTCAGTATAAACCCTACGATTCAAAGCCTCATGACAAGAGGCTTTGGTTTTGTTACTCTTGAGCAAGTTGCTTGTGTGATTTTGATTGTCCAACAATCTAAGGGACATATATCATTTCTTTGATTTTCACTATTTCCCGATCTTGATAAAAGAGAGGCATTCTTTAAACACCTCATTTTATCATCCGGAGAGTATTTTGACGGTGATGAGTATCTTTCTAGGTCCTACAATTGATGGAAGTTATATTTGTTGAATTAAGGGTTTTCTTTCCATTCTTCACATGTCAATAGTCATTAATCAAAATTACTAAAATACCCCTTGTAAATAAAACAAGATGAAATATGGTTATTTGGTTTCATAGTCCACCTGCATTGATAAATTATTTTATCATATACCATTTGGTGTTAAAACTAGTATATTTGCTCCTTTTATGGGAAAGATTACATTTCAACAGAGTGGGATCGACTCTAGAGATAGTTCCTATTGACCACTAGTATTCCTAATTTCATACAAATTAAGAGTATGAAAAATCTGTGAGAAAAAATATCTTTTGAATTATTTGATTCAGACATTTGAAGCCTAAGATATGGCAATGCGGTAGCTTCAAGAAAAACCTTAGG
>NW_024869312.1:14309-25605 GCF_013358625.1 Macadamia integrifolia | reverse complement strand
TTTAATTGCGTGGGTTGTTTATTTTCAGTTATTTATTTATTTAATTTTAATTGCGTGGCTTGCATCTTTAAATTCTTAGATGACGAATGGTTAGGACGTTATTTTAGATACATATGTTTATGACGGTAATTAGAATTAGATCACAACCATTAATCGGTTCACTTTCGCATTATTAAAAGAAATAAAAAAATAAAGTGGTTGCTCTCCCTGTGTTCGACCCGTAGCTACACTGATCCGTACGCTTGCCGTTACATTTTAAATCTCAAACATCTAGCAAGCCAAAAGCCCTCATGTTGGGATGGGTTGTTTAAGGTTTTCAATTTTTGAAACATCTAGGTGATTGGTAATAGAAAATCATCTTTGGGACAAGTCTGAATCAGTAGGCCATGAATGAGGTAGCATTGGCTTGTTCGCCTTAATGAGAAGATTATTTTTTATGTATAGTAAATTGTTTGTACCTCTCTCTTTTTTTTTTTTTTTTTTTTTTTTTTTGATAGGTATGTTTGTACCTCTCTTGATTTGTCTTCCTCTGAATTTATTCCTATAATCCCTCTCTTAGCTTCTTACTATTCCTCCCTTCATTTGATTAGACTTTTTTGTGTGAAAGATTCCTGTCTTATCTAGTTTGCAAGCCCAGTTATCCACATGGACTAGTGAAAGGGTACTTGGCTTGGATTTCATCCTCTTTCTCCCAAGATGCTTCTTCAAGTGAATGATTAGCCCATCGCACCTTTATATAGGAAATAGAGCGGTTGCGAAGGGTCTTCACCTTTCGGTCCAAAATTTCAGCCGGCTGCTCTATATAGGTCATATCAGCTTCTAGGTATTCTGGTTCCATGGGTAATGCATGAGAGGGATCATGAACGTATCGCTTCAGCATGGATACATGGAATACATTATGAACATCCCCGAGTGAAGGTGGCAGAGCAAGCATGTAGGCTACTAAGCCAACCCGGGCTAAGATCTCAAATGGTCCAATGTATCTTGGGCTCAACTTCCACTTTCTGCGAAACCTTTGTAACCCTTTAGTAGGAGAGATCTGGAGAAATACCTTTTCTCCTGGTTGAAATTCAATGTCTTTTCTGCGGGTGTCTGCATAGCTCTTTTGACAAGACTGAGCTGCTTTAATCCGTTCTCGAATAACATCGACCTTGTCACAAGTCATCTGTATCATTTCAGGTCCTAACATTCGACGTTCACCTACCTCATCCCAATACAAGGGAGTTCTGCACTTCCTGCCATATAGCGCCTCATACGGAGCCATCCCAATTGTAGCTTGGTAACTGTTGTTATAGGTAAACTCCATAAGGGGTATATATTCTTCCCAACTGTCACACATTTCCATTGTACACACCCTGAGCATGTCTTCTAATATCTGTATGGTTCACTCCGACTGACCATCGGTCTGTGGGTGGAAAGCAATACTCAAATTCAACTGTGATCCCAAGGCACGCTGGAAGCTTTTCCAAAATCTGGAAGTGAACCTTGGGTCCCTATCTGATACAATGCTCACTGGCACTCCATGCAAGCGCACTATGTTATCCATGTAAAGTTGTGCTAATTTGGCCATAGAGAACTTGGTCTTGATGGGAATGAAATGAGCAGTCTTAGTAAGTCGATCAACGATCACCCATATCGCGTCCATCCCCTTAGGTGTACATGGTAGTCCGGTGACAAAGTCCATTGTAATCATATCCCACTTCCATTCTGGTACTGGGAGTGACTGAAGAGTACCATAAGGTCGATGCCTCTCAGCTTTTACCTTCTGACATGTAAGACAAGTCACCACATACAGAGCTACTGTGACTTTCATGCTTGGCCACCAGTAATTTTGTTTGAGGTCTTTGTACATCTTTGTACTTCCTGGGTGGAGTGAGTACTCGGAGCTATGTGCTTCTTGCACTATCTTGTCTTGTATATCCAAATCATCGGGTACACACAATCTACCTCGAAACATCAATGCCCCATCACTGGCTAAAATAAAATCTGGGTCGTTCATTGTTTGATCTTGAACCTTAACTTTGATCCGCTGCAATTCAGGATCCAAAGGTTATTTCATTATTACCTCTTGCCAAATAGTCGGATGCACCTGTAGAGCCGTCAAGGATATAGTCAACCATTTAAGGTTTTCTGGTTGACGTTCCAATTCTAAGGTTGTTCCTTCATATAAGAGAGCTTCATCCATTAGTGTCGCCTCCTGCACAAGTAGTGGGCTGACTGCTAAGTATGAGAGTGACACAGTCTGTGCCTTCCAACTCAACGCATCTGCCACTACATTAGCCTTGCCAAGATGATATTGAATGTCGCAGTCATAATCCTTCATGAGCTCAAGCCATCTCCTCTGCCTCATGTTCAAATCCTTCTGGGTGAAAAAGTACTTAAGGCTTTTGTGATCACTGTATATCTCACACTTCTCCCCATACAAGTAATGCCGCCAAATCTTAAGGGCAAAAATGACTGCGGCTAGTTCCAAGTCATGAGTGGGGTAGTTCTTTTCATACTACTTTAGTTGTCAGGATGCATACGCTATTACCTTACCGCGTTGCATGAGAATACAACCCAAACCAACTTTGGAAGCATCAGTGTAGACTATCATTCCACCTATGCCTTCAGGGATGGTCAACATAAGGGCCGACACCAACCTCTTCTTTAGTTCCTAGAAACTCTTCTCACATTCCTCTACCCAGTTGAATTTCACACCCTTTTTGGTTAATTTGGTCATTGGCGTTGATATTCGAGCAAAATTTTCAATGAAGCGCCGGTAATATCCAGCCAAACCCAAGAAGCTTCTAATTTCAGTGACATTCTTAGGGCTTTCCCACTCTACTACTGCTTTCACCTTATCAGGATCCACTTCGATTCTGGCCTTAGACACTACGTGCCCTAGGAATCCAACTTGCTCAAGCCAAAATTCACATTTGTTGTATTTGGCAAACAATCGTTGTTCTCTCAACCTCTGTAACACCATTCTCAAGTGTTGAGTGTGCTCCTCTTCTGTCTTGGAGTAGATCAAGATGTCATCAATAAAAATAATTACCCATTTATCGAGTACATCATGAAATACTCGATTCATTAAATCCATGAATGTTGCCGGTGCATTGGTTAACCCAAAAGATAACACTCGGAACTCATAGTGACCATACCGAGTCCTGAATGCTGTCTTGGGTATGTCGCCATTCTTTATCTTGAGCTGATAATAGCCTGATCGAAGCTCTATCTTTGAAAATACCTTGGCACCCTACAGTTGGTCAAATAAATCATAAATCATCAATGCGTGGCAATGGATACCGGTTCTTAATGGTTAGCTTATTCAATTCCCGGTAATCAATGCACATACGCAAGCTGCCATCCTTCTTCTTGACAAACAATACTGGGGCACCCCAAGGTGAAACACTTGGGCGAATAAACCCCTTTTCCAATAATTCCTACAACTGCATCTGCAACTCCTTCAATTCAGCTGGTGCCATCCTGTATGGAGCCTTAGATACTGGAGCTGCTCCAGGAGTCAAATCTATGGCAAACTCCAACTCTCTATCAGGTGGTAAATGCATCAGATCATCTGGGAAGACGTCGGGAAACTCTTTAACCACCTTTACCTCTTCTAGAGGTGTAATCCTTGCATCAACGTCAAGTACCGATGCTAAGTAGCCCTGACATCCATTTTCTAACAATTTTACTGCTTGAAGGGTGGAGACGAGGACCTTTCTCACCTGTTTTATTTATCTGCTCGGTATACCAATTCTTTCCTTCGTCATTTGTCACCCTAATCAGCTTCTTAGCACACATCACATTAGCTCGATGAGCCGACAACCAATCCATGCCCAGTATAACATCAAAATTCTGCATATTGAACTTAATGAGTTGTGCATCAAAGTTCTTCCCACTAATTTCCACTGGGCACGACCCATACACCTCCTTCAACTGTGTAACTTTACCAATAGGCATACTAACAATCATTCCATGATCTAGGATCTTGGGTGGCATCCCAAGTTTCTCGACAAATCTCTTAGATACGAATGAATGTGTAGCTCCTAAATCGAATAAAACATAGGCTGGTATGCCTGATATAGGTAGGACACCTAGTGTAACAATGCATATAATTTCAGCAGGTCATCAATATTTAACATAAGGAAATTCTTAAATTTAAAATGTACCTGCTACCACTTCTGTGCTAGTCTCAGCTTCCTCAACTGATAGGGCATACATCCTTCCCTACGGTTGATTTCCCTGCGTTAAGGGAGGTCGGTACGTAGAGGGCTGACTAGAGGGCAAGGCTGGTCTGACCCGACAGTCTTTTGCATAGTGCCCATAGGAATGGTAGTTAAAGCAACGGATCTGAGATGTCAAAACTGGGGCGTGGCCCCTCTGCATTTGACCCGTTGAAGTTGGAGGTCGGGGTGGCCTTGGAGCTGTAGGTGCCGTACTAGTGGTCGGGCGAAAAGATGTGGAGCCCGAACCACCAGCTGGTCTAGGAGGATAGCCAGATGGCCTATAGGGCTGCCTATACGTAGACCCAAAACTGTACGACCCACGGTATGCTATGGAGGAGTTACCCATATCCGGAAATGGATTTGTTCTCTTCCATAGTCCAGGTGTGAGGGATTGTTCTCCCTTCTGCTTATCCTCCATGGTCTTGGCCTTCTGCACAATCTGGCCATAGTCGGTTAAATCTAAGACCTCCAGTGCAGACCCAATGGATGCCTTTAGGCAAAATGGAACAAGCTCTCAAACTGCTGTTGGTACTCAAGGATAGTCTTACCTCCTTGAGTTAAGGCCATAAACTCAGTCTCCTTGCGGTCTCTAAAGCTGCGTGCGTAATGATTGTCCAAGAACAACTCCTTGAACTGTTCCCAGGTGGGTTCTGGATGGGCAGCCAACAATATGGGCTTAGAGGCTTGCCACCAAGAGTTGGCCTCCTTCTTGAGTTGCAACCCCGCACAAATGAGTTTCTATGCATCTGTGCACTCAATCACCTCAAATATTTTCTCTAGCTCTTGGATCCACTGGTCCGGCTCCAGAGGATCACTCCCCACCTTAGAGAATACAGGTGGCAAGTTTCTCTTGAATGACTCCACTACCTTTGATTTGTTATTCGTCGACGGGTAATTAGGAGCATAAGCCGGATAGTAAGAGTATGGAGGGGGCACCCCATACGGAGGAATACTGAATGGTGGAATTGGAGGTGTACCTCCCACTTGTGGCCCCGTACTGGACCCTACAGGCGGGTCCTGTGGAGTAAGTATCTGGGGAGGTTGACCTGACTGAGAAACGTCCAACTGTTGCTGAATAGCAGTCATAAATGCTTGCTGTTGCTGAAGCATATGTTGTTGGAAAGCTTGTTGTGACTGCTGAATTATGGTAGCAACATCCCCCGGAGTAATAACCGGTGGAAGGTCTGGAAGTGTAGTCATAGGTGGGTCCCCATGTGCCCCACTCTGACCAAAGGTCTCTGGAGGTGATGGAAGTGAGGTTTGCCCCACAGAGCCGGACCTCTTAAGATTTGGTGGTCGACCGACCGGACGAGGACCACGCAGGGTACCTCGTGCATTGCTACCGGATCTAGTACGTACCATCGTATCCCTGTACCTGGAACATATCATACATCACATTGGTTAAACACCATAGAATTGATATCGGCACACAATTATATGCCAACACATAGGGTGTTATAGTGTATGATAGTCTACAACTAACGTAACTTAATTCCAGAATACAGGGCTAGTGCTCCAACAAGTATGTCAATGGTCCCACTTGACCATAACATATTATTATAAGAATAATAACAATAATCATAATAATTATATCAATAATAATAATAATAAAAATCCCATCTTTTTTTTTTCAAGTTTTCTCTCAATCGGCAGGTGACACCGGCGGGCAGGTTGGCCCGTCGGTCCAAAACTTCAATCGACGGGCAGGTTGGCCCGTCGGTCCTACCCGAGCAGGATTTCTCGAACAGGCCCTTTTAAGCTCTGTTTTCCCTTTTTTCTTTCATTCTCCTCTCTCTCTCTCTCTCTCTCTCTCTCTCTCTCTTTCTCCCAGGCGATTTTGGAGAGCATCTTGACGCTTCTACTCGTGATCCCACTCAACGACTCGGCACTTTTAAGAAGATTCAACCCTCCACTTACAAGTAAGTTTTCTTCCTCATTTCTTCTCAGAACTTGAAATTTAGGGTAGAACTCATGAGTTGTCTTAAATCTCACTTCCTTTCCATATTTCTTTCCATATAATAGTGATTTCATATGAATGTGATGCTCCTCTTGTGGTTTATTTCTAGTTCTAGGATTTAATTCTCCATTTTTGAGAAAAAACCCCAACCGTGCCCTTGTTTTCTCAAATTTGGGGATTTTTTTTCAATTCCTGCTCTTTTTCCCCAATTAATTACTCAAATGCAATGCATTATACTTGATTTGTACTTAACATGCTGTAGAAATCATAGAAAGTCCCTTATGCTTGAAATCCCCATATCTTCCTATGAAAATCCATCTTTTGTGTTAGGTTTTCTTTGATTTTTTTCTTTACATCCTTTGGCATTTGTAGACCTCAATAGCACATTAGCGTATGTTTTTGCATGTTCTTGATTGTAGAATGACAACATTTCATCCATGAGCATGTAAGCTTCATGCTTCACTCTATTGTGATTCTTTCCATTTTTTTTTCTTAGATTGGACTTGCACCTTGAGAATCGGGGTTTTCTCCTTCCTTAATTATCATACTTTATATGCCTCTTGTCGCATCGCTATTTTGCCATAATCTCTGTCTTGTCACTGTCCAGGCATTTCATTTATAGACTTTTATCGTTTCTCACTTGTCACATTTTGTCACATTCTATTTCTTCCCATGCTTTCTATTTTGTCACTTACCCTTCTTTCCTCTTTTTCTTTCTAGGATGTCATCTCGTAAAGGCAAGGAGCCTGCATCCCCTGGCACCCGACGTAAGACCACCGCTTCTAAGCGGAAGAGTGCGGGAACTAGTTCTCCAGCCCCCCGCACAGGGAGACCGGGACCTGCCCGGTATGATCCTTCTGACTACGATGAAGAGCTCTTCCGTTGTTCAGAGGTAGCAACCAACTGGCCAGCCTTCCTGAAGAGGTCGGTAATGATGGAGAAGACTGTGGCAGTTGACGACTTCCACAAGATTCAGCTTCAGGAGAGGTTCACAGCATTGGGCTGGCAGTCTATCCTCTATATAGACCATCCATGCTACGAGCAGTTGGTCCGTAGATTCTACTGCAACCTGGAGGTTTCCCACCAGTACGGGGAGTATGCTATAATCAGTATGGTGAAGGGGGTGGACATTTAGCTGACTGTGGACACCTAGGCTAGCATTTTGGGTATCTCCTCGGCTGGGCACCGTTACTACAGTCCTCCCAGGAGTAAGCCCCTGGGTCCGTTCATGAGTTTGGAGACACCGGACTACATCTACGAGACCATTTGTGGTAGAAGTGCACGTCCGGAGTCCAAGACATCATTTTTCCAGGAGGTTCGTGTATTTGCCCGATTGGTCCAGTTCAACTTGCTCCCCAGAGGAGGTCACCGGAACCAGGTGGGCTTCATAGCAGCCTTTTTAGCCTTCTGCATCTATAAGGCTTTAGAGGGAGGTGACGAGCACTTGTGCTTACCCTACGTCATCCTCAAGACCATGGAGCACCACACTTCTCACCCCGAGGATAGAGGATTCCCATATGGCAGGATCCTCACTAGGATCTTTGAGTTCTTTGGAGTGGACCTGAGTGGTGAGGAGGGGAAGACTCCAGCGGACAAGTTTGACAGGGGAAATCTCTTGAGGATGGGTCTCCACACCCTTATGGATACACCTCAGAGAGCAGGAGCTCAGAGAGGTAGGGATAGGAGGGTTGCCCCTATGGAGGATGTTCCCATGGAGTAGGAGTCTAGCGAGGAGGACGAGGACTATGTCCACTATGAGGGCTTTGAAAGATGGCCAAGATCAGCTGCTAAGAAGGCTGGACGAGAGTGCTTCCAGGGAAGAACGCATCCTGGAGAGGCAGGCTACCTTGGAGGATTCCTTCCTCAGACTGGGCCAGGACTTGGATACCACGGCCAATGCCATCTCAGCAGATTTTGGCCAACTTCGGAGGGAGGTACGGCTGGTGAACTCGAGGTTTGACTATTACGACCATCGCCTCAACGTCAACTCTAGACCTCCAGCGAATGTAGTAATAATAGACGACGATGACGACGATGATCAGTGAGGACTTAGCTCGTCCACACCAGCTTCTCACCTGTTCCATGTTATCTATCCTATTGTATTTTTCCTTTCTTTTCTCATTTTTGTACTTTCTCTGTAACTGGACTTAATTTTGGGATGATGTGTTTTGATAGTGGCTTATGGTGAATTTGTATGTGTGATGACTTGTGTAGTTTAGTTGTGGCGTCTTTAGAAATTTTGATCATTGTTATATATATATGGATATGTTTATCAGGTGTTTGTGTGAAAATTTTTGGAAATCTCATTTTGCGTCGTTATGCTACCAAAATTTTGTCAAACTTGTACTCGATGGGTTATGACACCAATTAATTACCCTTTTATTTTCTCTCACGCATGCCATGAATGCAATATCTAAATGCAACCATTTTTATTCCTTTCTTTCTTTGGCTTTTAACTCTTTAAAGTTTTTACATTAACCCAATCCCATTTTCCTATTATAGATTCTATGGGGTCTAAACGGTATGCTGTGAGTGGAGTAGAGCATCACGCTCTGATACCACCGTTGTCACACCCCGTTTACACAGAATCGGGCCAGTGACCGGGTTAACACCGGTTAACCCAAACCTGCCAGGATCATCTGATACAGTATTCCACCACAGCATACACACAACTAAGAAAGAGCTAATCAGTTCAGCGGAAGACTTTGTTTACCTGTGAATATTTCCATAATACTTAATACCCGAATTGTGATACAATAGTTAAATACATGTGGGCCGAAGGCATGATATTTACACAATAAGAGTACAATTCACATATCAAGTACACAAAAGGAACTATAAAAAATTAGAGTGTCAGCTCAGCTCGGTATTAGAAGTAGGGCTCAGCTCGATATCAAAAGGTTGAGCCCAGCTCGGCATCAAAAGGTAGAGCTCAGATCGGCATCAAAAGTGGACCTCAGCTCGGTATCAGAACTGCGGTCTCGCAGCACAACTCTCGCACGAGCAATCAGTGCGGTGCTCTAACTCCTCAGGGACCCACCAGTCCTCTTCAGGGAACTCAATTGTGGGACCTGCCCCGTGCTCATCTGGTTGATGACCTACAAAATCATCTAAAAGAGGTGCACACGTGGGATGAGCTCACTAGCTCAGTAAGTGGAAAGATGGACCACACAGTAGTCCACACAACAATTCACAACCATATGCACTATATGTTATGCAATACATTTTTAATCACATCCACCTAAGTAACATTATTAAGTCTTTGGTTTAGTGCTACTACAACTATAGTGCGCGTATACTCCGGGTACGAGCCGCGAACTCCATCCTGCGATACGCCCATAGGGCTGTCGGAGAAGGCCCCCCATGAGTACTCAAAAAAGTAAAACATGTCGACCACCGGCTCTCAACATAAAATAAATGACAGAAATTAAAGGTGCTGACTCCAGCAATTTAAAAGCAGTACGATTGGCCCTCTTGAATATACCACCGGGGTTACCGACTGTCCTAATAACCAGCCAGGCATAATGTCTAACCGCCACAGTGATCCGACAACCACGACCACTGCTTCCCCTCAAGTGGTAACCCAACACCTTAACCCCTGTTGGGAAGGGTCATAGTACGGGAAGATAATAATCCTAAACCGCATGCTCCTATATGACAATAGTACGATTGTATAGTACCACCGCATCCTATACCACGGGCCACCCATGCACTCGTTTTCAAGTCGACTACGGCATCTAGTCTATTAATGCATTATGCACAATAATGTCAACATTCATCACATAAGTATATCATCACTTGGCATTTAAAAAATAAACACAACACCCATGCATAACAATGTGAGGATGACTAATCTACATAGCATTTTAATGATGACATGGCTAGACTAGATATGATTAAATGAATGCCAAATAATGCCTTGAAATAAGGCCAAACGTCCTCTCCCCACTTACTTGTAGTGTACAAGGACTCACGCTTGGTACGGGTGAGATCCGGTGCGAGAAGCATGAGATTTGGTGAACCTATCATGAGTGAGCGTGGTTAGCAATTCACCACTTTGGGATCAAAATTAACAAGGTCCAATGACCAAATCATGTTTAGAATCCTAAAAGAAGGTTACACGTCCTTTTTGGGTCCAATCGAAAGTAAAAATCACGTTCAGAGCCTCTCGGGTGGGTCGGACAGCCCACCTGTCTAACCCACCAGTCAGACCCACCGGTCTGGACCGACGGGTAGGTTGGCCCACCAGTCGGCCCACCAGTCTGACCTGTCGATTGGGCTCGAGGGTCCTGCTAAGATCGGTGGGCAGGGTGGCCCGTCGGTCGGCCCGTCGGTCGGCCCGTCGATTGGGCCTGTCGATTGGGCCCGAGGGTCCTGCCCTCTCAGGCTGGTGCCCACAGGCGGGCCAAATGGGCTAGTGGTCTTGGCCCACCAGTCTTGGCGGGAAACTGTTGTTTCTTCCCAAACTTCCCCCAACCTTTGGGGATTCAAATAGGGCTTTTCCAAACCCATTTATTCACTCATTCAAGGTCTCATAAGATGGTTCTAACCTAGATCTAGGTTAGATTTAATGAATGGGAAGCCATCTTAACTTCTTTGCTCAAGAACTCCTTCAAAACCTCAAAATCACTTCAAATCAACAATGCTTCTCTAACCTTGTAAATACTTCTTCAAATCCTTCAAAATCAACACATAGATCATCTATTAAACCTTAGATTCATCATCTCAAGAGGGATTTACAAGATCTTAAGAAATCCTACCCAAATCAAGGGTTTTACTTGGGTATGGTGAAAGTTTAAGGAACCCAACCTTTTCTCACCTCTAAACATAGATCTAGTGTTGGAGGTCACTCTTCCGACGTCGGAATGGGAAGATCAAGCCTCGACGCCACTGGAATCCATCTCTTCTTCGTCTTCCTTCTCTTCTCTTCTTCTTTCCTTTCTTTTCTCTCTCCTCTTTACTCTTCTCACCAACGTCCGAGTGTCATAAATGAGAAAAGAAAAGAAAAACATAAATGCTATATACACTTCTTAAATTAACTAAGTATTCACATGGGTGGGTCACTTAGGTGGGCGGATGCGCCCACCTGTCCGCCCACCTGAGGGCCAAAACTTGGCCAATAAGTGGG